>NW_026866062.1:0-75393 GCF_026571515.1 Ruditapes philippinarum | reverse complement strand
AAAAAGTCGAGCTAAAAAATGACTTTGCTGTACAGTGTGACCTTCAAGCCCGACACAAAACAGAAATAAACAAACTTTCACAGTCAGCTGAAATTATGAACAGTAATCTAAATGCTCGGCTACTCATCCTCGAGGAAGAAATGCAAAAATTGAAACAAACCAATCAGTCTTTAAAACAGGAAAATAGAATTCTAAGAGAAAAACTGTCCCAAAAAGAAAACAATTAAACCATCAGGGATGATATAGCAGATATAAAGGATAAAATGTCGAACTTCTTACTGACTCTTGAAATGCTAAAGAAACAAACAGAAAATTTGCCATCAAATGCCGATATGTATTTACTCCAGAGTGAATTTAGGAATATAAGGAAAGAGCAAGAAGATAAAATCAACCAACAAATCTTACTAAGTTCTAAACTAATACAGAGCAATGAAACCTCAGTTACAGAGATAACCCAAGAGTCATACATCAACATGCAAGACATGGAAGTACAGACTGGTGAGCAAAACACAGAAAAACAGAAAACCGACACCAATAGGCAGTTAAAAACCCAGCAAGGTATGAAACAAGTATTGATCCTTGGTGACTCTGTGACTAAAGGATTAGGTAAAGACAAAATGAGCACAAATTGAACAACAGTAGATATCAAATCCCATCGTGCGGCAACTGTTAAAAACATAACTGACCCAAGAATGCAACCCAAAACAATTAAGAATGCAGATATAGTCATCATACATGCTGGTATAAACAATATATCAAATGCAGACAAACCAACTGATATCTGTAAGGAGTTTCTTAATCTTACTCATGCAATTCAAGGAATCAACTCGAAGGCAAAAGTAATGATTTCATCAATTCTACCAAAGAAAAGAGACCTTTTGTCGACTGAAACATATCTGTCACCAATAACCTTCTGAAAAACATGTGTACAGAAAAAGGGTTCATATTTATTGACAATGACAGTAAAATGATAAAGGATGAAAAAGTGAATCAAACTCTCTTCTATGATGAAGTCCATCTAAACATTAAAGGATCAATTGTATTAGGGAAACAACTTAACAAAGCTATACGCACATCCCTTGGATAGCAACAGAACTCATCACTAAAACCCTTAAATTTTCAGAAGGCTCAACATCACCAAAAACTGGATCCCAACCGGAAATACAATACATGAAACAGGGGCTTTCTAGCAACACCAAGATATTGGCCATGGAATCCCTGGATGCATCCAAAGTGGTAGCTGACACTGTCAAATATTTCAAAGAAAGTGATAATACTACACATGAAATCGTATCAAATAATATTCAATACAGTGTATATATAGAGGATATTTGTTTGATGTGCATGTAAGATTGAAATATAATTTCACTGAGTGAACACCAGATGCAATATTTTCACGAGTGGCGTAGCCACGAGTGAAAATATAATAGCTGGTGTTCACGAATGAAATATATTTCGATCTTATATGTAAAACAAATAAATTTTCTTTTTATTTTATGCTTTTTAAGTGGTTTTAAGTATTCTTTACTGATTTTGCCGCGTAACGTCGCGCATTCTCCTTTTTGACGTCATCACATCATGACGTCACGTCATCAATTTTGAAACATAGTTCTGTTAAATTTCTCTAACTTTGTTACATTTTTAACATGATGTATGGTGACATCGACTTTCTTTTCCTAAAGAAGCAAAATTTACGCATGACAGCATTTATTTCTGCCTATTATTCCATTTAGTTATGATTCTCTTTTCATCCGCATTCAGATATAGTTCGGCTACAGTGAAAATTATCTTTTATAAATTTCACTAGTGGTTTATCAGAATATAATCATCTGATATATTACAATAAAACACTGGAAAGCATTAAATAAAATGTAGATAATATCAATATGAAAAGGAATAGTACTGAAAACAAGAGGGCCATGATGGCCCAAAGTCGCTCACCTGTATATAGGCCCCTGGAGCAGGGCCAGTTTAAACCCCAGGGCTTTTATTTGAACAAACTTGGTTGTATATGTATGCATATATATATATATACATACATACATATATATATATATATATATATATATATCATATATATATATATATACATAATATGTATATATATATCTATATATATATATCTATATATCCAAAATGTAAAGTTTAAAACAATACAGATAAAAATAGCGGGAAAAAAAGAATGAAGTGATGCCTTTTCCAGTTTATATACATAATATGTATATATATATATCTATATATATATATATATATATATATATATATATATATATATATATATATATATATATATATATCTATATATATATATATATATACATTTATACATATGTATATATTTATATATATATATATATATATATAAATTATTAAATATATATGTATATATATATATATGTATATATCTAAAAAAAAAAGTCAAGCTAATGAATGACCCCGGGGCGGGGCCAATTTTGACCCCAGGGCTTTTATTTGAACAAACTTGGTAGACACCCATGAGAACATGTTTCATGCTAAATATCTTAGCTCTAGCTCTTTGAGTTCTTTAAAAGAAGATTTTTTAAGTTTTTACTATATGCACATAGGGAAAATCAATGACCCCCGGGGGCGGGGCCAATTTTGACCCTAGGGCTTTTATTTGAACAAACTTTGTAGACACTCATTAGAAGATGTTTCATGCTAAATATCTTAGCTCTAGCTCTTTGGGTTCTTTAAAAGAAGATTTTTTAAGTTTTTAACTATATGCATATAGGGAAAATCAAAGACACCCTGGGGCGGGGCCAATTTTGACCCTAGGGCTTTTATTTGAACAAACTTGGTAGACACTCACTAGAAGATGTTTCATGCTTTATATCTAAACACTAGCTATCTGGGTTTTTTCAAAGAAGATTTTTAAGTTTTTGCTATACACAGTCTTATAAGGAAAATCAATGACCCCCGGGGCGGGGCCAATTTTGACCCTAGGGCTTTGATTTGAACAAACTTTGTAGACACTCACTAGAAGATGTTTCATGCTTAATAGCTAAACTCTAGCTATTTGGGTTTTTTTAAAGAAGATTTTTAAGTTTTTGCTATACACAGTCTTATAAGGAAAATCAATGACCCCCGGGGCGGGGCCAATTTTGACCCTAGGGCTTTGATTTGAACAAACTTTGTAGACACTCACTAGAAGATGTTTCATGCTTAATAGCTAAACTCTAGCTATTTGGGTTTTTTTAAAGAAGATTTTTTAAGTTTTTGCTATACACATATAAGGAAAATCAATGACCCCCGGGGCGGAGCCAATTTTGACCCAAGGGCTTTTATTTGAACAAACTTGGTAGACACCCATTAGAACATGTTTCATGCTAAATATCTTAGCTCTAGCTCTTTGAGTTCTTTAAAAGAAGATTTTTTAAGTTTTTGATATACACATATAAGGAAAATCAATGACCCCCGGGGCGGAGCCAATTTTGACCCAAGGGCTTTTATTTGAACAAACTTGGTAGACACCCATTAGAACATGTTTCATGCTAAATATCTTAGCTCTAGCTCTTTGAGTTCTTTAAAAGAAGATTTTTTAAGTTTTTACTATATGCATATAGGGAAAATCAATGACCCCCTGGGGCGGGGCCAATTTTGACCCTAGGGCTTTGATTTGAACAAACTTGGTAGGCACTTATTAGAAGATGTTTCATGCCAAATATCTAAGCTCTAGCTCTTACGGTTTTTTAGAAGAAGATTTTTTAAGTTTTTCTTATTGGTTGCCATGGCAACCAGAGTTTTTAATGCAATTTAAATTTTTGAACAACTTTGAAAGGGGTCCACCTAAGGATCATTTCTGTAAAGTTTGGTTGCAATTGGCCATGTAGTTTAGGAGGAGATGTTGTTTGAAAAGTTTGACGCCATTTTTTGGAGGACGCACGACGCACGACGCACGACGGACGCAGAGTGATGACAAAAGCTCACCTTTGAGCACTTCGTGCTCAGGTGAGCTAAAAATAGTGATAATTACACAGATCCAAACGCCAACCAATCAGATGTCAATATGGATTAACCACAAGCTGATTTGATGCTTAAAGACGTAAAATTTGACAGAAATGGCATTAACTTTAGGCATCTGAACATACATTATCTTTATCCAAAGTTTAGTGAAATTCAATTTTTAATTAATAAATTTCCAAATATTGACATACTAGGACTGCAAGAAACTTTCCTTAGTGACAAATTTTGAAACAATGAAATCCATTTAAATAATTATCAACTTTTCAGACGTGATAGGGAGTCTAATGGGGTTGGGATAGCATTATATATAAAGTCAAACCTACCATGTGAACTTAAAGAACTGATCTTGATTCTAGTGATATTGAGGCTATATGGGTAGAAATGAAGCTTGACAAACAAAAACCCTTTATTGTAGGATACAACAAGCAAATTCCTTGAATTTATATCCCCCGCCGAGTACTGGTTATTATTAACACAACAACTGAAGACATAGGGCTTTATTTATATATTAATCATGGCATAAACAGTAATATTCTTTGAACTTGATAAACATTCAGGGCAATAACAGAGCCATAACTTCGTGTTAAATAGTAAAATCTGGAAATGCCAATGAGATGTATGCATACTACATAACTAATCAAGGGCCATAAATCTGAGTTATAAGTTTCTGACCGGAACAAGGCGACTATATGCACATCTCCTCTTAGTATCCCATAAAGTTTCATTGAATTCCAGCCAGTAGTAGCAGAGAAGTAGCGAGGAAACAAATATTTTTCTATATGGATACTGCATAACTAATCAAGGGCCATAACTCTGAGTTAAAGTGTCTGACCGGAACAAGCCGACGATATGGGCATCTCCTCTTGGTATTGAAGGTTCCCATAAAGTGTCGTTGAATTCCAGCCAGTAGTTGCAGAGAAGTAGCGCGGAAACTATTTTTACTCCATATGCATACTGCATAACTAATCAAGGGCCATAACTCTGAGTTAAAGTGTCTGACCGGAACAAGCCGACGATATGCTAATCTCATCTTGGTATTAAAGGTTCCCATAAAGTTTTGTTGAATTCCAGCCAGTAGTTGCAGAGAAGTAGTGCGGAAACGATTTTTACTCTATATTCATACTACATAACTAATCAAGGGCCATAACTCTGAGTTAAAGGGTCTGACCGGAACAAGCCGACGATATGGGCATCTCCTATTGATATTGATGATTCCCATAAAGTTTCGTTGAATTCCAGCCAGTAGTTGCAGAGAACTACTCCGGAAACGATTTTTACTCCATATGCATATTGCATAACTAATCAAGGGCCATAACTCTGATTTAAGTGTCTGACCGGAACAAGCCGACGATATGCGCATCTCCTCTTGGTATTGAAGGTTCCCATAAAGTTTCGTTGAATTCCAGCCAGTAGTTGCAGAGAAGTAGTGCGGAAACGATTTTTACTCTATATGCATACTACATAACTAATCAAGGGCCATAACTCTGAGTTAAAGGGTCGGACCGGAACAAGCCGACGATATGCGCATCTCCTCTTGATATTGATGATTCCCATAAAGTTTCGTTGAATTCCAGCCAGTAGTTGCAGAGAACTACTCCGGAAACGAAATTCGGACGGACGGATGGACGGACGGACGGACAACGCCAAAACTATATCCCCCTCCCGATTCCATCGGCGGGGGATAATTATAGGCCCCCTTCATCACCAGTTTCTTGGAATGACCATATTGAAAATATTTTAGATACACTTTATGTTGAAAATAAAGAAATTATTCTATTAGGAGACCTAAACTACAATTTTATAAATTAAAGCCCAGTAAATTCTAAATAGGAAAAAATAATCAATACACTCAACTTACAACAACTTATAACACAACCCACTAGTCACACGAACATCGTCTTCCATTATAGACCACATTTACACCAATCATCCACAGAATATAAGCTACACAGCTGTTCCAGTAAGTTCTATAAGTGACCACTACCCTTCTGTTTTACAAGAAAAACTTATGCAAAATAAAAAAAAAGGCCCATTACATATAACTATAAATTACAGATATTTAAAGAAATTCAATGCAGATAACTTTTTAGTTGACTTATCAAATCAACCATGGTCATTAATTGATGTGTTTACAGAACCTGATGATGCCCTTGACACTTTCTATGATTTATTTCTAAAAGTTTTAGATTTACAAACAAGAAACATGGCAATGCCATGAAACCAGGTTTTCAATTATCACCATTATAGATAAATATGTTGTATTTGAAATACAAATACAAGCAACAAACAATGTAACTATGTGCAATGTAAAACATGAATAATGTAGGAGGAATTGCCACAGAAGAAGTGTTCACTATACATGTATATTCTGTATAAGGAAAAAAAACAAAGGGCCATAATTAGATCAAAAATTATCCAATCGCAAAACCCCGACAATATGCGCCAGGGCACTTGATGACAAAGCTTCTGTGAAAGTTTGAACAAAATCTGTTGAGAAATGTAGGACGAATTCAGCACAGAAGAATTTGTTCACTATATATTGATAATTCTGTATAAGGAAAAAAAACAAAGGGCCATAATTAGGTAAAATATTATCCAATCACAAAACCCCTACAATATGCGCCAGGGCACTTGATAACAAAGCTTCTGTAAAAGTTTGGTCAAAATACGTTGAGAAATGGAGGAGAAGTGGAGCACGGTAGAAATTGTTCACTATATATTCTGTATAAGGAAAAAAAACAAAGGGCCATAATTAGGTCAAATATTATCCAATCACAAAACCCCGACAATATGTGCCAGGGCACTTGATAACAAAGCTTCTGAGAAAGTTTGGTCAAAATCCGTTGAGAAATGTAGGAGGAGTTCAGCACAGAAGAAATTGTTCACTATATATTCTATATAAGGAAAAAACAAGAGGGCCATAATGGCCCTGAGGTCGCTCACCTGTATATAGGCCCCCCCACCCCCGGGCCAATTTTTACCCAAGGGCTTTTATTTGTTTTATTTGAACAGACTTGGTAGACACCCATAAGAAGATGTTTCATGCTAAACATCTAAGTTCTAGCTCATTGGGCTTTTTTTAAAAGAAGATTTTTAAAGTTTTTACTATACACATATAGTTAAAAACAATGACACCCCTGGGGCAGGGCCAGTTTTTGACCCCCGGGCGTTTATTTTAATAAACTTTGTAGATATTTACTTTAAGATGTTTCATGCTTAATATCTAAACTCTAGCTATTTGGGTTTTTCCAAAGAATATTTTTAAGTTTTTGCTATACACATATAAGGAAAATCAATGACCCCCCCGGTTGGGGCCAGTTTTGACCCCAGGGCTTTTATTTGAACATACTTGGTAGACACCCATTAGAACATGTTTCATGCTAAATATCTTAGCTCTAGCTCTTTGAGTTCTTTAAAAGAAGATTTTTTAAGTTTTTACTATATGCATATAGGGAAAATCAATGACCCCCTGGGGCGGGGCCAATTTTGACCCCAGGGCTTTTATTTGAACAAACTTGGTAGACACTCATTAGAAGATGTTTCATGCCCAATATCTTAGCTCTAGCTCTTACGGTTCTTTAAAAGAAGATTTTTTAAGTTTTTACTATATGCATATAGGGAAAATCTATGACCCCCTGGGGTGGGGTCAATTTTGACCCCAGGGCTTTTATTTGAACAAACTTGGTAGACATTTACTAGAAGATGTTTCATGCCAAATATCTAAGCTCTAGCTCTTATGGTTCTTTAAAAGAAGATTTTTTAAGTTTTTACTTTATTCATATAGGGAAAATCAATGACCCCTGGGGCGGGGCCAATTTTGACCCCAGGGCTTTTATTTGAACAAACTTGATAGACATGCACTAGAAGATGTTTCATGCCAAATATCTTAGCTCTAGCTCTTAATTTAATTTGAACAAACTTGGTAGACACTCACTAGAAGATGTTCCATGCTAAATATCTTAGCTCTAGCTCTTTGGGTTCTTTAAAAGAAGATTTTTTTAAGTTTTTACTCTATGCATATAGGGAAAATCAAAGACCCCCTGGGGCGGGGCCAATTTTGACCCCAGGGCTTTTATTTGAACAAACTTGGTAGACACCCATTAGAAGATGTTTCATGCTTAATATCTTAGCTCTAGCTCTTTGGGTTCTTTAAGAGAAAATTTTTTAAGTTTTTACTATATGCATATAGGGAAAATCAATGACCCCCTGGGGTGGGGCCAATTTTGACCCAAGGGCTTTTATTTGAACAAACTTGGTAGACATCCATTAGAACATGTTTCATGCCAAATATCTAAGCTCTAGCTCTTTGGGTTTTTTAGAAGAAGATTTTTTTAAGTTTTTACTATATGCATATAGGGAAAATTAATGACCCCCTGGGTCGGGGCCAATTTTGACCCCAGGGCTTTGATTTGAACAATCTTGGTAGACACTCATTAGAAGATGTTTCATGCTTAATATCTTAGGTCTAGCTCGTTGGGTTCTTTAAAAGAAGATTTTTTTAAGTTTTTACTATATGCATATAGGGAAAATCAATGACCCCCTGGGGCGGGGCCAATTTTGACCCCAGGGCTTTCATTTAAACAATCTTGGTAGACACTCACTAGAAGATGTTTCATGCCAAATATCTTAGCTCTAGCTCTTTGGGTTTTTTAGAAGAAGATGTTTAAAGTTTTTTCTTTTGGTTGCCATGGCAACCAGAGTTCTGCATGGAATGGAATTCTTTGAACAACTTTGTTAAGGCTTCACACAAGGAACATCCCTGTGAAGTTTCATTATGATCTGCCTTATGGTTTCAGAGGAGATGTCGTTTGAAAAGTGTGAACGGACAACAGACGACATACGACGGACGACGGACGAAGAGTGATCCTAATAGCTCACCCTGAGCATATGCTCAGGTGAGCTAAAAATAGCTCTTAATTTGAATTTTATGAGTTTTTGTTCTTTATTTAACTACGGAATGAAGCTCATAATAATCAAATGTTTTACGGACAGACGGAGGGACGGACAGAGCCTATTTCTATATCCCCCTTTTTTCTTCGAAAAGGCGGGGGACAACAAGGGGACCATTGGCATCAAAGTGCTCACCTGTAGACATCCTGTTATTTGTGTAAGGGTCAATTGTAACAATAGGGGCAAACTTTGAACAACCATGATAGAGGACCTATAGATGATATTATATAACAAATATCTGAGCTCTAAGCATTGTACCTTCAGACAAAAAGTTTTTTTAGTTTTTTTAGTATATGTATAAGGAAAACCTTTGACCTCGGGCGGTGCCAATTTTGACCCCAGGGCTATAATTTGAACAAACTTGGTAGATATCCACTACACAATGTTTTATGCCAAATATCTTACCTCTAGCTTTTGTTAATTCAGAGATGACTTTTTAAGTTTTTACTATATACATACCCTAAAATCTTGATTTAACGCCCCCCCGCCCCCAAAATAACGCCCCCCACCCTCATTTGACAACCTTGTGTATAATTTAAACAAAGAAAATAACAGAAAATAAAGAAAGTCTCTTACTAGTTAGGCGATTTACAGTATATCCAATATCATTCCATTTATGAAAAATATCCGTGAATCAAAACTTAAACACTTTAAAGTTCAGAGTGAAGTCTACTTGAAAACAGTAACTGTTAAAAAACATATTTACAGTACACACACTACAGATAGAGCTTTCCTTATAGGCAACTACACAGATGTGGAGAGGGGCCTGTGACACATGGTAAATTAGGAAAGTAACATTGACGACGTCAGATTGTCGGCGAGAACAAAGGTGTCAACTGCAAGCAGGATATCAGGGAATTCTTGGGAGGAAAATTAGAGAGAGCTGGCGGTGTAGATCAAAGGTGTCATGGGTTGACATGATGTGTTTAAACAGGACTTGCTAGATTTTTTAAAAATCATTTGAAGAGAGAATTTTTCTTCTTTTTTTTTAAATCTTTTTTTTTTCAACGCCCCCCTTTTGAAAAATGTTACGCCCTCCCCCGGGGCGTTAAAGTAGGCTTTTAGGAGATAAGGAAAATCAATGACCCCTTGGGGCAAGGCCGATTTTGACTCCAGGGCTATAATTTGAACATTTTATTTTTAAGTTTTATTACATGATGTTAAACACAAAATATCTAAGCTTTAGATCTTGCACAATCACAGAAGATTTTTAAAGATTTCATTTTAAAAATCTCTTTTTAGCCCTCCTGAACATCTTATGAAAAATTTCATCAAATTTGGTCCAGTGGTTTCTGAGAAGTCGTTTGCATAAAAAATTAACGACAGATGCACTGACGGACGATGGACCACAGACAAATTGTGATCACAAAAGATTACCTTGAGCACTTTGGCATAATTATGTCAAACCAACTATCATGAAACTGGACATAGACAGTTGCATTGTGATATTGCATAGATATTCCAAACCAAGTTAATATTTCTACTGATTCCTGAGATTGGTATGGATGAGATGGGACAGCAATGGCAACAGGAACTATGACCTGACTGAATTTTTCCTGGACAAAGTCGACATCATTGAAATTGTGCCATGAGATTTTCAAAATCATATAATTGTTGATAAGATGGGTCCAAAGTTTTTTTTACCTGCATTCCAGTCACAACTATGTGGCTTTCATCAACAACACCAGAATTCTCATTTTGCATTTCATCAAGTCTTATTCTTTTTTGGTCTTGACCAGTGACAATATCATCAACATCTTCTACTAACTCATCTTGTTCCAGGTTTCTCTTCACTGCTGAAATTTATATATTTGATATTGTTATATACTTATACACAGCATGAAGTGACACTTAATATCAATGTAACAAAATCTCCACTCAGGGCATTGGGAACATGCTACAGTTTCATTCTTTGTGGTTACAGTATAGAATTTTCAAGATGAATGTTACAGTACAGAATTTTCAAGAGTGTCTGTTTTGATGTCATTTAAGAGTGGCATCCCTTACATTATTAATGTTGATGTCATTACCATGTTAATAATTCAATAATCCTCCTAATTATATTATGAAACTAGTTGAGGTAAAATCATATCAGTTACATTTTAGTAAATTTTTCTTGTTCTGACACTTTCATGTACAGTCAAAATTGTCTTTAGCAGCATACTATCCTTATGTGCTTGTGTGTCTATTAAATTTAATTAAATCATAGAGTAATCATCATTATCATCATCATCAGTTTTTGAACATTTACAAACATATGCGATTAATAGTTTAACATGTACACTCCTTCAAACATGAAGCTTTACATGAATGATAAATAAATGCACTCATGATTAATAATGTCAATAATTGACACTAAAGTGATATTTCTTCCTGTATTTTACATCTGAATAAAGGTTGTTTCCCCTAGCCCAAAATAGGTATATTTTCCCCTAAAATGCCCTGCACTCATTCTCCACCAAAAGCATGGACTTATATCAACTAGTTGATAAAGATTGACTGAAAGATAGAGAGTTCTCCCTCAAGAGAGCCTTTGCTATGAACCATGCATGTTAACCTGAATTGAAATTGAAAAATTTATAAAATGTGTGGGTAAAGAATCCATTCTCAATTGTTGGACATTGATTTCAGGTTTTCCCCCATTTCTGATTTATCATGCTATATTTTCCCCTTCAGAAAGCCACAGGTTGTTTTGTAAATTTAAACAAAATTGCATTAATTTTGTGAAAAATGCTATGCAACCAAATTAATGCAACACTAAATAGTTTAGGAACAGAAGATTTTTGCGACAGATGTTATGTCATCTTCACATGGGTTTTCAGGTTCTACAAAGTGGCTCCATCCGAATAACATCTTAACAAATAGTACAAGGTTTAATCATATAAAGCACACACATAATGTCAGAATATGTTGAAAGCATTTATATTTCAGTTTAATTGCTAAGACTGTTAGTTATCTGACTGATAAAATAAACAAATGAATATCATATATATGAGAAAACATCGTAATTATTGTAGTACTTGTCCTACTTATTCCTATCCAAAGTACAAACATTGCACTGTTTTTCTGAATGAAAGCTGTAAGCAAAAAAGTAGAATGACAAATTATATATAATTTATATTTTTTAATAGCGCAAAAATGCCAGTATACGTTAGGAAATAATTTTTATGTGGAAAATATGTACTAAAATATCTTTTTGTGGCGACTAAAATAATTTTCAAAATAACAATTCCTCCGCATAGAAGCACTACTTTAATAAATGAGATAGTAGTATAGTAACTTCTGACCTAGTTTATTGATGATAGGACCAAGTATCTCCCCTGCAGTATTTTCATTTAAAATGTGTTTAGATATTTGATATATGATTCAATTTCCTTCATTTGCAAACAAGATTGCATTTGTGAATCAAAGCACTGAATGTACTGATGGGGAGGCTATGACAGAAATGTTTCAGACTTATAGTTTCTTTTCTTTTTGCTTAAACTGTGCTGTTAAATAAGAAGATATGCACATTGCGCCATTTATCGTTCAACCATTCATAAATATGGTTAATATGGTTGACTATTCATTTTGTTAATATTCCAGAACATTTCATTGAGGTCTACATTCGGACTGTTAATCATGCAAATTTTGAAAAACCTAAAAACCATTTATAAATGACATACCAGCAGGTATGACGACTGTTCATTATAAGATCATAATACCATTTTACAACTGACGGTTCCTTATCAAAATATTCTAGGACTGTTCATCATAAATACTTTATGTCATTTTAATATCATTGAATGATAATAACATCTGCAAGTTAAGCAACATTTTAATTGAACATAAAAATTAAACATATTTACATGTACCATAATTGAGATCAATAAGACACTGTCTTGTGATGAGTATTAATATTCATGCTCTACGGACAGAAAGTTGTCTTCTCCCGAAGCAAATCTCGAATAAAATCACGTTTCAGAAAATTATTCCCATTTCATTACTCGTCGCTGACTTTGACGGCTTCGGATAATATTAAAGCTAAATATTTCTTGAAAAAATACATATCTGCAAAGCTTATTCAAAATTGAATCAACCTAAGTGAAAATTGATCAGGAAGTTATATCTTCTTTTTTTACCGCCAACACTCAACCAACTTATGGTAGTTAATCGATAGATTTTAAACCTCACTAGCTTGAAATATATACTGCGGAAAATCTGTTGTTAACAGGGTGTGCGGTTATTACGTAGGGTTTTCCTTGTCGACCATTTCCCGCAAATAGATGAGAACATCGAAGCGTCAGTGCTATGAATGGTGTTATAAATAGCGTGTTTTGGAGGTTTTTGTTGAAACTTCTCCAAATCCCTCCAGAGGTATGCACGTCGCGGAGAAGGCACACGGCAGGTCAAGGTCAAGTCATCTCAAGTACCAGAGGTGATTGGTTGACCTGTCGTAACTTACTCTGGAGGTTTGGCGCTAATGAATGCCGTTTTTGTTGTCGTCAGTCAGGAAGTTGATGCCTTGACAGTACTGTCGTCTCCTTTACCACTAACGAACGAAGAATGGGCTACCAGGAAGATTCTGCTTGAAAAAGACGTCCCCGATGCTATAATTTCGGACATATGGTTATTCCGGCGCCGAGAATAAATGAACTTAAACACACACACTTTTGTTGAAAACAAAACAAAAAAAACAACAACATATTTTCTGTAGTAATTTTTCAAGTGTTGTAAAATAAAACGAAATTCGTCTTATGTCGCCAATTATTTTTAGAACACAAACATATAAGTTCTTTTTATTTGATTTATTCAAATAAACATTAATCACTTCAGCGCGCCCAAATATCGTTTTCAAATTAAAATTTCGTAAGATATGTTGATGAATTTCCGATGCTCGACTGTAAGTCATTCGTATATATATGCGTTTTTTTTGTTTTGTTTTTTAAAGCTTCTTATTCTTTAATATTTTTATGTATCTCATAATCTGTATTGAAAATTTTATTACACATGGACTATCAAATTATGATTCGTTGCCCTAGAATTGAATAAACTTTCTAATTACACAATACGGAGTCATTCATTTGATTGAAGACTGATCTTTGCGTCTTTCTCTGAAATAATTATTTCCTTGTTAAAACATATTTGACCACATATTTCTGTCATTTAACTGTTCACTTTACTTCCGATTTTTGTTGTACCGAAACACATGTTTCTATTTGTGTTTTCTATTCGAATCTATAATCAGTTTAATGGGATCACCACCGGGTAAACGACTACTAGGTACTTTGGTCATGTTTTTTACCCCAAATATTTGAATGTTTCTATTGGGATTAAAATGAGCGTAGATAACTAAACAACTGGTTGTATAAATCCCTGACCTGTCTAATTCTAATTATGAGATTAGTGGATATATTAAGACTTTCACTACAAAATATTCCTAAACAAAAGAGCACATGTTTAAATTTATTCCTTTACAAATAAAAGATCAGAGTAGGGATCTGTCAATTGCCAGACATATTTTTAAAAGATACTTTTATGTTAAAAGTTTGATTAATGAATTATGTAAGATGAAAATATAAGTATTGCTTTTTTTATTTTGCTAATATTAAATGTAATCTTGTGGTGAAATTTTGTCGGAGGGTCCTTACAGATTTTGTAGTTAAATAGTTTTTTTTCGGCGATACATGGTTTAAGAATTTAATGTGTCCAACAGAAATGGAATAAGGGGCCATTACTTTTGTTACTTTATATTATTTAATAGAGGGCTAATGGCCCCTTACTCTATTGTTCTCTTTTTGTTCTGTTTTCAGTTAGATGGCCCCCTATCCCTATTTGATAGTGCGGATGGACAGAAGGACGGACAAGGGTAAATCTAAATGCCCCCTGAAGAAACGATAACACATATTTTATTATTGCGCCAAAGTAAAAAAAAAAATGTTGGATAATTATCGTGTCAATTATTGACATATTATTAATCCTAAGTGCATTTTGATTGTGATATTATTTTTTTTACATTTTTTACGCAAATGGAACTTATAAACCACCGACTTTTATACATATACAGATAATGTGATGGCTGTTATTAAAGCAATAGATAAGTGTTATTGATTACTTCTATTAAGACAACATTGTACATGTACATGAACATTTATATGCGATATTTATCACAGCAAATCTCTGTGATTTTCAATGAGGGATTGCATTTTTTTTTAACCAGTGCATGGGGATTTGTTTGTTTGTTTGATTGGGTTTTACGTCACATCAACACAGTATAGGTCATATTGCGACGTTCCAGCTTTACTGGTGGAGGAAGACCTCAGGTGCCCCTCTGTGCATTATGTCAGGCAAAAACGGGCACCTGAGTAGAACAACTGACATTCCGTAAGCTAGCTGGATAGCTTCCTCACATTGAAGAATCCAAGTCCCTGTCAGGATTCAAACCCACAGCGGTGAGGGGCAAGTGGTTTGAAGTCAACGACCTTAACCACTCGGCCACGGAAGCCCCCCATGGGGATTTACCACTGTGACTGACCATAGTATATCCCCAGCACTTTTCCATTCACCATTGTCTGCGTTAAAAAGCAGAAAGTTCAAAAATCGCTTGAGCTGTACAGTATATTCCCCCCCCCTGAGGTATAAAAAGACACTTGGTTTCAGAAATATGTGAACTATATCTCTTAGACCTACTTATTTCCAAGTTATTTATTTTAAGATCTGTCTTGAGTTTTTGCAATTTTTAAAACTGACATGCTGCATAAGGAATTAACATACCCATTGTCAGGTAGCCATCATCTCCAACTGTGACTGTTACAGTAGATTCATCAACCATGTCTGCCATGCCAGTTCAGTTGCAATACCTAAAAATTACACGAGAAAAACGAGAAAAACTTAAACATAGGCAATTATAAATTTGCCAAACACATTGTACATTTCTGAGTCGTGAAAAGGGCTATTTTGAAATTTTTGCATCATGAAATAAGGTAAATAGGGAATTTTATGTCAGGTTTATAATAACAGTATTTTCAAGAATTGTGAATCATCCTGCTTTCTTACAAAATGTCCAGATAAGCAGAATATTAAAATCAAAATTTTCAACTTCATATTTGTATCTGAAAAATTGCATGTGTAAAATCATGACTGGTTGCTATTGCTAAGGGAAAACAACAGTTCCATAAGATGTCACTGGTTGCTATACAAAACAAGAGCCACCGCCGGGTGGGAGCAACGTTTTACTTTTTTACTTTTTCAAGAGCAAATAGTTTAAAAAAATCTTTAAAAAGAAAATTAAAGGAAAACAAGAATGTGTTAGTTAAGCACAAATGCCCCCGGCTCAGATTCTTGTCAGTAACAATATTTCAAACAAGAGCTGTCACAGGAGACAGTAAAGCTCAACTAATTAAATACTGGTCGCAGTAAAGAAGACAAAATTATGAAAGAACAAGATTGCATTTGAAAAAAATGCTATGCCACCGCATTAATACAACACTAAATAGTAGTGTAGGGACAGATCTTTTTGTTTCTATTCAATTGAAGATTGTCATAATGCATAGATCCCCGACCTATCTAATTCTTATTATCAGATTTAAGTGGTTAAATCTATTGTTAATTCAATAAAAGATCAGAGTAGGAATATATTAATGCACCTGAGTCTAGTGAATTTGGTGGTGAAGGTCATATTTCACACAGCCTAAATTTCATGACTACATCAAAAGACAACACAGTAAGACACTTTGTCAATTCTAGGTCAGCTGATATCAAAGTTCACTTTACATCTTAATTTGTGCACATGGTTCAAATTTCATTGCTATACATCAAAGGACAAGTAGGTCACATCATCAAAATCTAGGTCACCTGATATCAAAGTTCAATTTTACAACTGAAACTGTGCACAACTATGTCAAAATTTCATTGCTGTAAATCAAAGGACAAGAAAGTAGGTCACTGTCCCCTTGGGCAAGGCAAAATTTTTACCCAAGGGTTTAATTCAAAACAATCTTGATACAGGCCCACCAAAAAACATTTCAAGTCAAATATCTAAGCTTTAGCTTTCTCCCATTCAGAAAACATTTGTTTTATTTTCTGTGTTTTACTATGTGTATATAATGAGAATCACTGCCCCCGGCAGGGCCAATTTTGACACCAGGGGGAAAATTTGAACACCTTTGGTAGAGGACCTATAGATGATATTATATAGCAAACATCAAAGCCTTGTACCTTCAGACAAAAATATTTTATTTTTTTTTAATATATGAACATAATGAAAATCAATGACCCCCGGGGCGGAACCAATTTTGACCCCAGGGCTATAATTTGAACAATCTTGGTAGAGGCTCACTTCACAATGTTTCATGCAAAATATCTTAACTCTAGCCTTTGTAAATTTAGAGAAGATGATTTTTTAAGTTTTTACTACATACATATAAGGAAAACCTATGGCCCCCGGGGCGGGGCTAATTTTGACACTAGAGGCAAAATTTTAACAACTTTGGTAGAGTACCTATAGATGATATCATTTAACAAATATTAAAGCTCTAAGCCTTGTACCTTCAGAAATTTTTTTTTTTATTTTTTACTATATGTTCATAGTGAAAATCAATGACCCCCACGGGCCAATTTTGATCCCAGGGCTATATTTTGAACAATCTTGCTAAAGGTTCACTACACAATATTTCATGCAAATTATCTAACCTCTAGCATTTGTCAATTTAGAGGAGACGTTTTTACAATATACATATAAGAAAACCCTATGACCATTGGGGCAGGGCTGATTTTTATGATTATCCGCCACTCTAACTAATATGAATACATTGTAATTAATAGGAAGACATTCTTATTATTTTGAAGACATTCTTTTTGATAGGATGACAGTATTATTATTATTATGAAAACATTGTTACTAATATGAAGACATTATTATTAATACGTTGTAACCATTATGCAATATTAAGATATTAAGATATTGTACTTGCTGACGTAACTCGAGTTCTTATTGAAATATGCTAACATTCAATTTACACTTCAGTTCTAAGGCTGCAAACATGCAAACTATAATTAGATATTTAATTTGCTGGCTTTTAAATATTTTCCTTTATTTTAATTTGCTTTTTTAAAATTAATTTAACACACATTTTATTCTTACAGTGTTTCAGTATTTATTTTAAACTAGAAATGTGTCCATAGGACACTGGTGCCCCCACCGCGCCACTGTTCTGTCAATTTTTTTACTAAGTCAAGGGAAATAACTCTACAAATACTGGATAAATCCACAAGCAAAACCCCAGGTGCAAATCTAAATATGCTGAGCAACCTGCCCATAAGGTTTAATGACTATGTCAAATCCTTTTTGAGTAACTTGCGACACAAGTTGAAAATTGCAAAAATTTTCTAAGTGAAGGGCAATAACTCTAAAAATACTTAATAAATCCAGACAAAAATACCTGGTGCACAACTGCACATGCTGATCAATATTCCTGTAAAGTTACATGACTCTAGGTCAAATACTTTTTGAGTTACGTGCCACACAAGTTGAAAATTGCAAAATTTTACTAAGTCAAGGGCAATTACTCTCAAAATACTAAAAATATCCAGACGAAAATACCCAGGTGCACAACTACACATGCTGATCAACATTCCTGTAAAGTTTCATGACTCTAGGTCAAATACTTTTTGAATTACGTGCGACACAAAAGTAAACGGACGGACGGAAGGACGGACGTTCTCACAGGACAGTAATTATGTGGCTACTCTATTGTTCTCTCTATTTAGGAAATAGATATCAATTCTGAGTGCATTGTTGTAGAATAATGCACGGTTTGAGTTCAAATGCTTAGTAATATAATCACGAAGGCCGATAGGCCTGAGTGATTAATTACAAAGCATTTGAACGAAAAACGTGCATTATTATACAACAATGCATGAAGAATAGATATCTATTTCCATTCTAACACGTCAAGAAAAAATATAATTATTATAATAAAGTTGGACTTTATGTTTGGTGGATAAATTTGTTTTCGCCTCAGAGTTTCCAATAGAAACGTTCTTTAAAGGCTGTTCCAGTGGGTTGAAAAAAACTGTCGTTAAATCTACCGTGTGTAGAAACATTTTGAGAATAACGAATTTTGAAAACGTTGATAAATCTTTGTTTGTTTATTTTATTTTACTCTATAATTTTTCAAGCGAAATACAAATTATTAAAAGTGAAATAAGTGTAAAACTTAACTCGTTTGCGACATTAAAATAGCGTACTAGATTTGATTGTTGTGCACGTGCTGTTTGGCGCTACATTGTGACGTCACGTAAACAACACTTTAAACGTCTGTACAGCGTTAACGACTGAATTAAAGATATTGGTGTTCGGATTAATTTTCTTAGTTAAACCATTTTCTTTCATTCAAGATAGTTTTCACAGCAAAATTCGACAAAAAATGTTTTTATTTATCATATTTTTCAAACAAAATGGCGCCCTCAATGTGAAAATACACAGGGAGATAATAAGAACGGCGAGTGCATTGTTGTAGAATAATGCACGCTTCAGGCCTTCTTTGTTTATATAGAAAAATTTCCGATAGTGTTAGAATGTTCTTTTTAGCCACACAAAAGAAAATAGCCACATAAAAGCATTACGGAATGAATGACATCAAAGAGAAAGAACAGTTACCTATTGTCCCTCTAGCCACATAATTACTGTCCTGTGAGTGCGGATGGACGGACGGACAAGGGTAAATCTAAATGCCCGCCACTAACGTGGGGGCACAAAAATCATGGTAATTTTAGTCGCATGCTGACAATTGACATTGTGTATTATGTATTCGAAACAGCAGTCTGCAAAGCACACTAATAGTTTCGATGTATAATTCAAAATTAATTAGGTTTTTGCGCTAGAATTGGTCCTTTTAATCAACGGGGAATAACTGGTAAAAATATAAAAAATAATAACCGCTCCCTGACCGGTGTTCACAAATCTGATACTATGAAAACTAATCCGATCATGTGGTGGTTAATGACTACCAAATATTTCCCCTTTATATAACGTATAGTAAAAAGGCGAAGTTTGAGGCAAGCTTTTTTTCAAGGCAGGATATCACGATGTTTGATTGGATCTTTTCCATAAGGTGATTTTTACATCCGCACTGAAAGGGATCAGTTAGTATTAAACAGCGACCTATGTCGTAAGAAAACGCAATGGTTCCCCGCTTCGTTTTTTGATAACGTCAACATTGTTATGAAGACGATTTTGTTTTAATGAGTCAATGTTAAACAGCATTTTATACTGCAATGATGTTTTGATTGTTTTGATTAAATGTTGAACATTTTATTACAAATGAATTAACACATATTCGGTGGCGCCCATTCAATGAATACCTAATGTTGATTTTAATGTGTGATTTTGAATTAAAATGTATTCAATATATTTTAAGGGAAATCATACCAATATTCAGAATGAAACAAGAAAAACGTGTATAAAAATAAAATTAACGTATAACAAAGATATATTTCAAAATACCTTTATAATTATAAAGATACGAAATACACTAAGTCTTGAAAATAACCAAAATCTAACATCAAATTCACTATCGCAAAAGTAAAAATGGAAATTGGAATGTCATAAAGCATAATAGGTGATCTGGCGGATAACTCTTCCATAGATTTTGACACTAGAGGCAAAATTTGAACATCTTTAGTAGAATACCTATAGATGATATCACATACCAAATATCAAACCTCTAAGCCTTGTACCTTCAGACAAGGAGGTATTTTAAGTTTTTACTATATGTACATTTAGTAAAAATCAATGACCCCCGGGGCGGGGCTGATTTTGACCCCAGGGCTATAATTTGAACAATCTTGGTAGAGGTCTACCAGACAATGCCTTATGCAAAATATCTAAGCTCTAGGCCTTTTGGGTCTTTACAAGAAGATTTTTTAAATTTATTCTTATAAATCCTTTTGGTTGCCATGGCAACAAGATTTCTGCATGGAATGAAATTCTTTGAACAACTTTGGAAGCCCTTCACACAAGGATCAATCCTGCCAAGTTTGGTTGAAATTGGACTAGTGGTTTTTCACAAGAAGAAATTTCACTATATAATCTATTGAACACACAAACATACATACACACACACAGGTGAATCGCTTTATGCCACCGCATCCTACATACAAGTACAAATGTTGCTGCAATGCAGCAATTGAGAAGCTCCGCGCAAAAAATGTGCTCATTACAGATACCTTACCAAATTATTCCTACGCACAGGTCATGTTATATTCAGATTAAGTACTATTGTAGTTTTTTTCCGAATGTTTGTAAACCATTTTTTGCGTAATTATACTTATCTTATGCACTGTCCATAATTACAAGAGGGCCATGATGGCCCTGAGGTCGCTCACCTGTATATAGGCCCCCCCCCCAACCCCCACCCCCCCCCCAACATATTAGTTTTAAAACAATGACACCCCTGGGGCGGGCCAGTTTTGACCCCAGGGCTTTTATTTGAACAAACTTTGTAGACACTTACTAGAAGATGTTTCATGCTTAATATCTAAACTCTAGCTATTTGGGTTTTTTCAAAGAAGATTTTAAGTTTTTGCTATACACATATAAAGAAAATCAATGACCCCCGGGGCGGGGCCAATTTTGACCCAAGGACTTTTATTTGAACAAACTTTGTAGACACTCACTAAAAGATGTTTCATGCTTAATATCTTAACTTTAGCTATTTGGGTTTTTTCAAAGAAGATTTTTAAAGTTTTTGCTATACACATATAAGGAAAATCAATGACCCCCGGGGTGGTGCAAATTTTGACCCCATGGCTTTTATTTGAACAAACTTGGTAGACACCTATAAGAACATGTTTGATGCTAAATATCTTAGCCATAGCTCTTTGAGTTCTTTAAAAGAAGATTTTTTAAGTTTTTACTATATGCATATAGGGTAAATCAATGACCCCCCGGGGCGGGGCCAATTTTGACCCCAGGGCTTTTATTTGAACAAACTTGGTAGACACTTATTAGAACATGTTTCATGCCAAATATCTTAGCTCTAACTCTTTTGGTTCTTTAAAAGAAGATTTTTTAAGTTTTCACTATATACATATAGGGAAAATCAATGACCCCCTGGGGCGGGGCCAATTTTGACCCCAGGGCTTTTATTTGAACAAAATTGGTAGACACCTATTAGAACATGTTTGATGCTAAATATCTTAGCCATAGCTCTTTGAGTTCTTTAAAAGAAGATTTTTTAAGTTTTTACTATATGCATATAGGGAAAGTCAATGACCCCCAGGGGCGGGGCCAATTTTGACCCCATGGCTTTTATTTGAACAAACTTGGTAGACATCCATTAGAACATGTTTCATGCTAAATATCTTAGCTCTAGCTCATTGGGCTTTTTAAAAGAAGATTTTTTTAAAGTTTTTATTATACACATATAGTTAAAAACAATGACACCCCTGGGGCCGGGACAGTTTTGACCCCAGGGCTTTTATTTGAACAAACTTGGTAGACACTCATTAGAAGATGTTTCATGCTAAATATCTTAGCTCTAGCTCTTTGGGTTCTTTAAAAGAAGATTTTTTAAGTTTTTACTATATGCATATAGGGAAAATCAATGACCCCCTGGGGCGGGACCAATTTTGACCCCAGGGCTTTTATCTGAACAAACTTGGTAGACATTCACTATAAGATATTTCATGGCAAATATCTAAGCTCTAGCTTTTACAGTTCTTTAAAAGAGGATTTTTTAAGTTTTTACTATATGCATATAGGGAAAATCAATGACCCCCTGGGGCGGGGCCAATTTTGACCCTAGGGCTTTTATTTGAACAAACTTGGTAGACACTCATTAGAAGATGTTTCATGCCAAATATCTAAGCTCTAGCTCTTACGGTTCTTTAAAAGAAGATATTTAAAGATTTTTCTTTCGGTTGCCATGGCAACCAGAGTTCTGCATGAAATGGAATTCTTTGAACAATCTTGATAGAGCTTCATACAAAGAGTATTCCTGCCAAGTTTCATTAACATTGGCCTTGCGGTATCATAGAAGATGTCCTTAGAATATTTAAAATGTGGACGGACGACAGACGACGGACGCCATTTGGTTGGCCATCCTAAAAGCTCACCTTGCACTTTGTGCAAGGTGAGCTAAAAAAGAGGGGAAAGATATTTAATATAAAAAATGCTTTCACTGATGCCTACCTGGTAAGTAAAGTAATTCCATTGAATACAAACAAGACTTACAAGACTTGTAAATGTTATGTGACATGACTGTACTGGGCAGAAACCAGTTTCCGGACAGAATTCGAGTTTTTTTAATTGTCTATTTTCTAATAATAAACATGCATTAATAAAACTAACATACCAAAAACCTGAGCTCTAACTACGTCCGATAACACAATTAATACTGCTTGGTGACGTAAGCAATGTACGAACTGAAGGGTTCAATTAGGTCATCAAAAGTGTAAATTGTTCACTCTTGCAGAACCAGTTTCCGGACATATATTCATATCTGTTTTTAACTGATAATTATTCTAATATAACAAAAAAATTCTTCTCACATATTAGCTTTCTTATATAATTAAGCTGATTTACTGAAAAATGTTTATGATAGGAAAAATAACGATCTCGGAATGACTGAAAAGTGAAACGGATATTTTTTGTGTGTACGGCAGCAACGAAGTGCGAAAGTGGAGTAAACCTAGCTATACACCGTTTTCCGATACGTTACAGATTTAGCTCTGGGGAATTACACCCAATGAACTTCGAATGAAGTACATTGTGCATTAATTGCTACCCCAAATTATATCCCAAAAAAAACACAAGAAAAGCATTGATGCAAAGCATCACAGGGCGTCCAAGCAAGAAATGCAGCAAGTGAAGATGAACTAGTACACATATGATGACAAGATATTCTTATAAACTACCAGAAATGTATATCACTTATGAATGAGCGGACGAAAGACATTGTTCATTATGAACTTTGATTGGCATGCTAGAGATTAGAATATTACTTGTCATTTCTTTATGATCATGGTTATTAATAGCAACGGATATACATGTATGCAATCATTTATAATCCATATGTGTAACGCATGATCAACACAACACGTACCACACCTTTGTAATTGTCCCTTATTATGTTATCGCTATTAGCGAAGACCCCCTCTTAAGGTATCTGTTCACACTTTAAGTTAGTAAAAATATGACACTGGTTATATTACCATGTTGATCATGTTGAGCATAATTGTTTATTATACAATAATTGTAATATCTATTAATTTTAATAAAAAAAAATACAAATTTTATGAATATTGTTTTCTTTTCTTTTTTGTGTAACTGTTTTATGTGCTATTTTAATACTGAGTTTTTACTACTCTTTTTTTTATTAAAATTGTAAAATAAATTTTAAGAATTCAATTGTCATATTGACCGACGATTATAAGTCAAAGCTTAACTGGAAAAAGTCAGTAAATTATGGTTTATCTTTTAATATATAATATTGTTTATTTTTAAACCATGTACATGTACATTTGTATTTTTCTTTATCATTTTTTAAATTATCAATCAATTGAATAATTCATAAAATCTAATTTGTAACTTTGAATAATTCCTCGGCATCTTTACTAAACACGGATAACAAATTAAATAAAATGTTTCAAAGTTGATAATGTCATTTTAATACCATAAAAATGTACCTTTTTCTACATATAACATCCATATGTGTAACGTATTACATATAAATCCGTGTACATATTTATTGTTTTTATCTCATATAGATAAAATGAAACATGCTATTGTTGTTGTTTTTTTTTTCTAATTGTAACGATATCAAACATCTACTCCAAAACCGGGAGAGACCGGACAATAAACGTGTGGTACTATTCGCCGGTCACTAGTAAATCCCGGTCAAAATAGACCGGGAGAGACCGGTAATTACCGATAGGAGTGATAAATAGATATATCTATAAATAGATTTTTGGAATATTTAGGTCATCAACTGATCTTTCTAGGATACATGTACAACAATAACATACCATGATAACCCACTGTGTACTACAAAATGATAAATAAAAAACCCCGAAGAGCGCGATTTATTGACGGAAAAGGTTATTTCATTTGAAAATGTTTGCATTACGAAATTCTCCAGTTCGCTATTCATTGTAACATATCGCGACATTTCATTCTTAATTAATAATCAAGCACCCTCATACCGATCGGAATGATCGGCTTTTATTATGACCGACTAAAAGGCTCGAGAAGTTGCTGTCGCCCTTTCACAAAATCTGATTTCATTCCATAAGGGTGCCGCGCTTCGGCGCGGACGCCAAAAATATTGCGCATGCGCAGAACAAATTACATGCCCCAAAGGGATATAAGGCTGTTTTTAAAACTCAGGTAAGATATCCTCACGAAATTTTAATGATGTATCAACTTGGAAGGAAATTTATTTTCTCAAACAATCAAACCAAGCATCTTCATGACATATAATACCGATCGTCATCGATAAAGCCAAAATTAAGCTGTTATAATACTTGTCCGGAAACTGGTATTGTCCAGAAACTGGTTCCTGCCCAGTATAATTGAAACAAATATACAAATAGTAACAAAAGGGACTAATATTATAATATAGTAATATTACATGCATTTTTTTCATGTCAAATTAAAAAAAATGGTTTCTTTTAATACTGAAAGTAGAACACACTCTGGAATGAATAAATGGGATGAATTTTAAAAGACCAAATTCAGGATTTTTTTTGTTTGTTATACACGCGTTACATGGTGATACAGTATTTATCAATATAATAGAAGACTGTTACCTGAATTTTAGGCAGGTATGAGGAAATTCACTAACATCATGTTCGTGCGAGACAAAGATATGAAAGCTATTTGACATTGGTAATATATAAAAAAAACTATTGTTAATTAATTTATTGGGAGATCAATATCTATATATATTGTTGAATTGCTTTAAAACCATTCATAAAAAACATTACACTTCAAGTTCAAACTGCAGATCAAAGTTTCTGTTATCATAATATCTATCTAATGAGGATCCATCCGCTCGTAAGGCCACAAAATGCAGCTTTCGCTGTCGAGTTCGGACCTTCGAACATGTCACCAGTCATACCCTTAATTTTTTTCTTTTTCACAAAGTGGTATGCTATATGAAATGTAACCTTATATACTAAATTTTAATTATTTCAAAACAACCAATATATCAACATGTTATTATTAAACATTTAATTTCATAAATATAAATTAAAAATAATTATCAAAAGCAAAATTGTTAAAGTCTTATGCCTGAAATCTTCTTTATATTGACAAATTCAATCACTAATAGTATACTTGATATGCTGTGTGTAAATGTAATTCAAAATGTAACAAATTATAATTTCATGTACTACTAAAAAAGGGAAATAACAAATTTATAACCTAAGTGTCAAAAATCAGAACATTTATAGCTATTTATAGCTTTCGAATTCATGTACAGCAGAACTGCTTTCCGGTTCTCATTCATTAATATGACATGCTGCGAATCACCGACGGGGAAACCAATATAGAAATCGAAAGGAGTTCTTGAATGCGGATTTACTTTTAGCTGTAAATCGAAAGGATTTATTGATCAAATCCGGGCCCATGGACAAAAAAAAATAGTAAACACAAATAGCTCCGCGCCTGTGGGCGCGGAGCAATAACTTATAGTAAAAAGGCCAAGTTTGAGGCAAGCTTTTTTTCAAGGCTGCGGTGGCATAATAAACCTGGGACAAAGTAAGAAATTCATTGTATATCCAAGTAGAAACTGGATCTCTATGCCGTGCATAGATGACATTCATGATGAGAGAAGTCAAGGTCAGATCATAATGAATGAGTAATACCTTTTATTTCTATTAAAATATGTGAAGCATTTACATCAATTTGGTGGAAAAAATATATAATATCCCGTTCTTATTTGACGCAAATGCGTTCCATTTCCCCCCACGGAGTGCCTCAAATTTTACCGATAGTCACGTGACATGTGCGACAGATACCAGATTGACAGTAAATCGCGTTAAGATTTGAAAAAAATTCTGGTATAAACTGATATTAATCAGCAGCTTTTAAATTGGTCAGATGTTACTGGTTCATAAAATGTTGTTAGAGTATGTTACTGCAACTTGTGACCCCCTCTTGTGCAATTATTTAGCGTGAAACGTAGGGGTCCGACAGAGAACACTTCGTTTGATGCGGGTCGGACTAAGTTTGCGGTTTAAAGCACATGAAAGGGAATTCATTTACATAAACTTCCACGAAAGTATGAGTGAACTGAAAATTCAACAAGAGAGATAACTGTCAAATTCGAACTTGACCAGTGAATACTTTTTTAATTTAATTAATAATCTCTTTTTATTAATGTGTTAATGTATAAAATAAAAAGTATAATAAAACTGTTATTAGAACAGCCCTATAAATGTCTTATTCTTCAACAATGATCTACTTTTTTTGTACTTTCCATGCTGAAGTTATGAAAATGTCACTTCTCTATGTAAGAAGAAAAAATGTTTACTTATTTATTGTATTGATATGATGTTTATAATGTACATATTTTGTTGTCTAAATGTTGATTGTGATTGTATTTTATGTTGTTTTGTATATACTGAGGCCCGCATGGAAGATCGGGAAACTGAATGTGTTAGCCTCATTAAATAAAGTCGTTACTTACTTACTCGTTACTTACTTACTAATTCTTATGACATAAATATATCTTAAATTTGAGTTGAATATGTACAACTGTTGGGGAGATAATGTGTAGTACTGTTGTGGAGATAATGAACGGAAACTGAAAATTTCATTAAGGGGCATAACTCTGTCAAAAATCATCGGACCAAATTCGAACTTGACCTTATTTTCTCATGATATATCCATATGTCAAATTTAAGTTGAATCTGTGCAACCGTTACTATGATAATGAATGAAAAACTAATGATGATGGAATGTTGGAACAGGGTAACACTATATGCTATGTCATCACATTAATACAACACTTAATATAGTGTAGGACAGGGCTCATCCGGAAGGGCGATTCAGGCGAAAACTTCGCCGTGTATATTTCCATTTCGCTCTCCCAATTGATCAAAAAGATTATCCAATCAGAGCGTCGCTTTATACTACCCTTATACCTGTATGCAAAGCGATAGACCGCCTACTCTAAACAGTAAATAATGAGAGCATCGGCCCGAAACGGACAGTTTTGTGAGTTTAATACGGGATTTGGCGATAAATATAGATTGTTTTTTCTCGATCATCTAAACACGTGCAAATCTTCCCTAATTGATATACACGTGGTGTTTAACCCGAGTAAAGGCGATGTGCAATGGGTTTTTCACGGCTATAACAAAACTGTTAGTCAATTAAAAATAATCAATTTCATTAATGATCAGCGACCGGATTAAAAACTTAATCATAGTTTTGAATGATTTCAGTCCGAAAAATTGTTATGTCGCTCACGTCATGGCTACAGGGCGAAATGCCCAAACCTAGCAGTAAAAGAAAGTTACCTACGCGAAAATTTAAGAAAGCCAATTCGCAAAAATCTTACGATTGGTATGTTGTAGACAGTGAGAGTGTTTGGCATTGTTATCTTTGTAGAAATGCCAAATTTGACATAGCTTACGCACGTGGGCACGACATCCCAGAAAAACTACAAATCATGATCGGCATGCTACATATCGGCATGCTACATATCGGTCGTATATCATGTGTACATGTATATAACAACAAAATTTGTCAGGAGAGAAGTGTTCTTATTGTTTCAATATATATATTTGTTTTAATGTCATAAATATGACGCTCAGATTAAGATTTATCAATATTGTAAATTTCAAAAAGCATTATTTATAAAGATATAAAACCGAGTTTAACATTTCATGAAAATAAAGGGAGGTAATTAGAAATTTATTTTCTATAATTTCTCAGTCAAGAAATGAATGTATATAATTTTAGTGATCAAATATAATGTGCACAAATGTTTGCAGTACATATTTTACATATTCTTCGATGTTTGAAAATTGTTTTATAAGCATAATTATATGCACATAAATGTGACATTACAACATACAAGGTCATAAAACAAATTTCTGTAATCAGAACAGAATAGAGAGATTATAATAATCAATATCCAATGTATCTTTATCTTCTATTATAAGTGAGGAAAGTAAAAATATAAAATTGATTTATTCATCATATTTTTTCTTACACATAATTATCAATAAATCTACATGAAAATATATAAACAAATATTTAGAGAAAACTTACAAATAGCTGATAAATAGATTAATTGTGTTTATATTATAGTTAAAGGATGTATATAGCCAGCCCATATAGCCATGCATGTTAAAGCATACACATTGGGTTGTTTCCCTTCTCCCTATTTTTCACGAGAAAGTCACTTCTCCCTAAAATTTCCCCCCAGGATGAGCCCTGGTAGGAACAGAATTTTTTTTTTCTTTCTATGTTTTGATATCAAAGTTCAATTTTACATAACATTATCTAAAACTATGCATATGCCATATGGTCTAAATTTCATAGCTGTACATCAAAGGAAAAGAAAGAAGGTCACTTGTCAAATTCTAGGTCAGCTGCATGCAAGATATTAAATTCAATTTTACATCTCAAACTATGGACATGGTCCAAATTTCATTGCTGTACATCAAAAGACAAGAAAGTAGGTCACTGTCCCCTTGGGAAAGGCAAAATTTTGACCCAAAGGTTAGTTAGTTAGATAGATTAGTTAGTTAGTTATAGTTAGTTAGTTGGTTGGTTGGTTGGTTGGTTGGTTGGTTGGTTGGTTGGATGGATGGATGGATGGATGGATGGATGGATGGGATGGAATGGTGGGTGGGTGGATGATCTATCGATCGATAGATAGATAGATTTATTTTGGCATAGGAAATATTTAATTCAACAATCTTGATACAGGTCCACCAGACAATGTTTCATGTCAAATATCTAAGCTCTAGCTTTCTCCTATTTAGAAAACATTTGTTTAAGTTTCTGTTTATACTATATGTAAATAATGAAATTCAATGACCCCAGACAGGGCCAATTTTGATCAGGGGGCTATAATTTGACAGTTTCAAACACATTCTAAATTCTGCGGCTCTGATGTCATATCGGAGTAAATTGCATAAAGTCACATGTTGTATTCACTACAACTCCTTCAATGCCTGCCTTGATTAATTGTCAGATGTTTTAATAGAAACAATAATTATCAAGAACCGGTTGAACCGGGTGATGCTCCCCGAGAAGGTTCTGGACACAGGAAAGTATAAAAAAAATGAACAAAGGGCAAACACTCCAAAATTAGGCAAGGCGGAATTATGTTTTTTTGCACTGCACTTCTATTCAATGAGATCTATCTATCTATAAAGTTTCCTGATGATTTCAGAGTTATGTCCCGGGTAAAATTCATGTGTAAAAATGAACAAAGGGCAAGAACTCCAAAATCAGACCAGGCTTTGTTTAGGTTCTTTAAGCATTGCAGTTCTATCCAATTACATCTAGCTACCTACAAAGTTTCATGTTCATATCTCTAATGGTTTTAAAGTTATGTCCCGAACAAAAGTCAAAAAGTAAAAATAAACAAAGGGCAATAACTTCAAAATAAGGCAAGGCAGAGTTATGATTCTTAAGCACTGCACTTCCACCCAATGAGACCGATCTATCTACAAAGTTTCATGTTGATATCTCTTATAATTTTAGAGTAATGTCCCAGACAAAGTTCAAAGTGTCAAAATGAACAAAGGACAATAACTCCTAAAGTAGGCAAGACAGAGTTACAGTTCTTGTGCACTGCAAACCTACTTAATGAGATCTATCTACCTACAAAGTTTCATGTTGATACCTCTTAAAGTTTTAGAGTTATGTCCTGGACAAAGTTCAAAGTGTGAAAATAAACAAAGGGGGATAATTAAAAAATTAGGCACGGCAGAGTTACGGCTCTTGTGCACTGCACACCTACTTAATGAGATCTTGCTACCTACAAAGTTTCATGTTGATACCTCTTATACATTTAGAGTTATGTCCCGGACAAAGTTCAAAGTGTAAAAATAAACAAAGGGGGATAATTCAAAAATTAGGCAAGGCAGAGTTACAGTTCTTGTTCACTGCACACCTACTCAATGAGATCTATCTACCTACAAAGTTTCATGATGATACCTATTATAGTTTTAGAGTTATGTCCTGGACAAAGTTCAAAGTGTAAAATAAACAAAGGGGGATAATTAAAAAATTAGGCAAGGCAGAGTTACGGTTCTTGTGCACTGCATATCTACTCAATGAGATCTATCTACCTACAAAGTTTCATGTTGATACCTCTTATACCTTTAGAGTTATGTCCCGGACAAAGTTCAAAGTGTAAAAATAAACAAAGGGGAATAATTCAAAAATTAGGCAAGGCAGAGTTACAGTTCTTGTGCACTGCACACCTTCTCAATGAGATCTATCTACCTACAAAGTTTCATGTTGATACCTCTTATACTTTTAGAGTTATGTCCGGGACAAAGTTCAAAGTGTAAAAATAAACAAAGGGGGATAGTTCAAAAATTAAGCAAAGCAGAGTTACAGTTCTTGTGCACTGCACACCTACTCAATGAGATCTATCTACCTACAAAGTTTCATGTTGATACCTCTTATACTTTTAGAGTTATGTCCGGGACAAAGTTCAAAGTGTAAAAATAAACAAAGGGGGATAATTCAAAAATTAAGCAAAGCAGAGTTACAGTTCTTGTGCACTGCACACCTACTCAATGAGATCTATCTACCTACAAAGTTTCATGTTGATACCTTTTATACTTTTAGAGTTATGTCCGGGACAAAGTTCAAAGTGTAAAAATAAACAAAGGGGAATAATTCAAAAATTAGGCAAGGCAGAGTTACGGTTAAAATAGATCACTGTGATACATTATCAAACAACAACATGCCAACAGAAAAAAAAGAAAAATATTAATGTCTCTTAATATGATATAATTTTGCTGCATGCATGCATTTCCTTAGTCAAAACTTGGATACCCATGTCATTCCAGTCCTGTAGTGGGATAATTTATTAATGTTTGTGAATATGATTTCCACTAATGATAACAACAACTTGATTGCAATTATTTTTCACGTATATAGATCAAGTGTAAGTTATTGTTAAGAAGTGGGTAAATTGTACGTTTTTTTCCCTAAAAACATGGTTTTTTCCTAAAAACCACTGTATTAACCATGGTATACCACGGATTTTCATTGTACGCTATAGGTTTATTTTTTATCTCAAGGTAGGCTGGTATAAAATTTCAAATATTAAATTTAACCAGATCTATAAAATGCAGATTAATCATAGCATCATTTAACTTTTTTTCAATGAGGTACATTTGACAAAATTAAAAAACATCAAATATGCTGTGCATGTTGACAATCATAAATTAATTGGGTCATGGATCAGTTCTTATTTTTTTTTAATTTCATATTGGTTTTTTTCAACATTTAACAACTGTTATATAAATTGCATAGTTAAAATGGAAAAATAAAATGTTTTTGTTGCTTATTGATTAATAAAATAATAGGTCACATGCACGTTAGCCGATGACAAATATTTATTTGTCGGTCAATTTTATAACAGTCCCAGCTGCTATTGGAAATTTTCATTGCAGGGGCTAAGTAGGAAACCAAAACAAACATGTACCCCAAAAGAAAATTAAAATTATCACATGGAAAACCACTGACCATGTTAACTGCTTAATTAATATTCATTAGCTAAACAAACATTATTTTTAATCCAGTTTCCACGCCGTTCTATAATTAGTTAATTGCCATGCGCATGCAATAAGTGCGTGATGTAAGGAAAACCCCTAACCTGGTTGGTCTCTATTTATGTAAATACTTAAAATAGTAACACCCAAGTTTTATGCACAGAATGCCCTCATGAATGATCAATCTTATTAAGATATTACACTTTACAGTAGTTTTCATATCAAATAAGCGATATTTGGACAAGTAAAAGTAAAGTCAACGCTTCTTTCACATGATCAAGCAAGTCAACAATTCTGGCTTACATGCGGTAATTGATAAAGCATTAATATTCATTCGCTTAGAACTATCCAGGAATGATAAAAGTCAGCGAAAGATGTTTACAAAAAGGTTAATTCAAAGAAATATTGACATATACAACAGAAAATGATTTCATTTAGTACATTTTACAAATCTGTAATTGCTTTAAATTACAGCTAAAAGTATCGGTTTTCCAGGTCTGTACCGCGGTACATATCGCAGATGTCTCAGACTGTGGTTTACCGTTATACCATGCACCTCTACTGTATTGTCTTGTTTACATAATCATCATATTAATCCATTTTTGTTTCAATAAGTTTAATTTTCAACACTTTTAAAAATGAGAAAAAGTACCGAAATTAATAGTTGTTGGGCTCTGATAATTGCAACAATTACTAACAACAAGAGGGCCATGATGGCCCTGAGGTCGCTCACCTGTATATAGGCCCCCCCCCACCCCCCCCCCCCCCAACGTTGCAGGGCCAATTTAACCCAAGGGCTTTTATTTGCACAAACTTGGTAGACACCCATAAGAAGATGTTTCATGCTAAACATCTAAGCTCTAGCTCATTGGGCTTTTTAAAAGAAGATTTTTTTTAAGTTTTTACTATATACATATAGTTAAAAACAATGACACCCCTGGGGTCGGGCCAGGGCTTTTATTAGAACAAACTTTGTAGACACTTACTAGAAGATGTTTCATGCTTAATATCTAAACTCTAGCTATTTGGGTTTTTTCAAAGAAGATTTTAAGTTTTTGCTATACACATATAAAGAAAATCAATGACCCCCGGGGCGGGGCCAATTTTGACCCCAGGTCTTTTATTTGAACAAACTTTGTAGCAGACTTCCCGAAATACGTCGGTCCGACGGACATGTCCGATAAATTTTGATCAGGTCCGACGAGTTTTTATTCCGAATCGGTCCGACTGTCCGGCTTTTATCCAAGCCGCATGTATACAAAATGGCGTCGCTAAAGGTGCCAAACCTCGGAAAAATAAAAAATCTACGTCAGAGGAACAGGCAAAACAGCAGTAAAAGGATAAAAAGAATAGACCTGAGACAAAATTTAATGAAAAGTAGAAGCAAGACAGTGAATCGTTGGTGTATGATAGGGAGGAGATGAAAATGCGCTGTAAGGAATGTGCCGATTTTTACGGCGAAAAAAATAAAAACAAAAAGTGTCTTAGAAATACAAACACAAGTCATTCTTTGATTTTGATCAATTTTATTTGGTCCGACAGATTTCTTTTCGGTCCGACAGATTTTCATGGTTTGTCAGACCGAATGTCTGACAGTTTTTTTCAACTTTCGGGAAGTCTGCTTTGTAGACACTCACTAAAAAAAAAGTTTCATGCTGAATATCTTAACTCTAGCTATTTGCGTTTTTTCAAAGAAGAATTTTTAAGTTTTTGCTATACACATAAAAGGAAAATCAATGACCCCCGGGTCGGTGCCAATTTTGACCCCAGGGCTTTTATTTGAACAAACTTGGTAGACACCTATTAGAACATGTTTGATGCTAAATATCTTAGCCATAGCTCTTTGAGTTCTTTAAAAGAAGATTTTTTAAGTTTTTACTATATGCATATAGAGAAAATCAATGACCCCCCGGGGCGGGGCCAATTTCAACCCCAGGGCTTTTATTTGAACAAACTTGGTAGACACTTATTAGAACATGTTTCATGCTAAATATCTTAGCTCTAACTCTTTTGGTTCTTTAAAAGAAGATTTTTTAAGTTTTTACTATATGCATATAGGGAAAATCAATGACCCCCTGGGGCGGGGCCAATTTTGACCCCAGGGCTTTTATTTGAACAAACTTGGTAGACACCTATTAGAACATGTTTGATGCTCAATATCTTAGCCATAGCTTTTTGAGTTCTTTAAAAGAAGATTTTTTAAGTTTTTACTATATGCATATAGGGAAAATCAATGACCCCCCGGGGCGGGGCCAATTTTGACCCCAGGGCTTTTATTTGAACAAACTTGGTAGACACCCATTAGAACATATTTCATGCTAAATATCTTAGCTCTAGCTCTTTGGGTTCTTTAAAAGAAGATTTTTAAAGTTTTTACTATATGCATATAGGGAAAATCAATGACCCCCCGGGGCAGGGCCAATTTTGACCCCAGGGCTTTTATTTGAACAAACTTGGTAGACACTCACTAGAAGATGTTTCATGCCAAATATCTAAGCTCTAGCTCTTATGGTTTTTTAAAAGAAGATATTTAAAGTTTTTTCTTTCGGTTGCCATGGCAACCAGAGTTCTGCATGGAATTAAATTCTTTGAACAATTTTTAAAGGTGACCACCAAAGGATCATTCCTGTGAAGTTTGGATGAAATTGGCTTAGTGGTTTATGAGGAGATGTCATTTAAAGTAAAAGTTTACGGACGGACGCCGGACGGACGGACGACGGACGGACGAAAAGCGATCACAAAAGCTCACCCTGTCACTTTGTGACAGGTGAGCTAATAAGGGAAGTTTACATGTTCCGTGGAACGCATTCTAAAATTCTATTGTCAGTCACTGTATAGGCTTTAATTTAAACTAATTGATTGTGCTTTTATGTTCAATTTTTATCACAGATATATGATCAATATTTATCAATTTAAAAATACAATTATACATATTCAATTATACAAATAATTAATTCCTGTGGCACAAAACATGTCGACCTCGCAATTTTAAGGTGGTTTTTCACGTTTGTTAATTCATTTATCATAAATGAGAAAAGATGGCTCAATATTTTTATCGGTCACTGAACTAGAAATGTGTCATCATGCCACGGATGCCCCCGCATGCAGCCAAAATTTCAGATGTTATAATATTTAGTTCCAAATTTGTTTGCACAAATTATTTTTTTCATTTTAAGTTCAAAGCCCTTAAAACCAGGGCTCATCCGGAAGGGCGATTCAGGCGAAAACTTCGACGTGTATATTCCAATTTCGCTCTTCCGATTGATCAAAGAGAAGTCAACATCGCCGATAAAATCTTAATTCCCAAATAGTAATTACTTAGCGATGTAAAGAGCAGAGATTGTATCCGCCCATATGACGACCGCTAATTATCATTATCCAATCAGAGCGTCGCTTTATACTACCCTTCTACCTGTAAGCGAAGCGATAGACCGCCTACTCTAAACAGTAAATAATGAGAGCATCGGCCCGAAACGGTATAATTGTGTGATAGTTTTGCGAGTTTAATACGGGATTTGGCGATAATTATACATTGTTTTTTCCCCGATTATCTAAACACGTGCAATCTTCCCTAATTGATATACACGATGCACTTCGATGGTGGGTTTTTACCCCGAGTAAAGGCGATGTGCAATGGATTTTTCACGGCTATCACAAAACTGTTAGTCAATTAAAAATAATCAATTTCATTAATAGCCTGTTAGTCAATTAAAAATAATCAATTTCATTAATAAATATGGCGCTCAGAATATTGTAAATTTTAAAAAGCATTATTTATAAAGATATTACCGAATTTAACATTTCATGAAAATAAAGGGAGGTAATTAGAAATTAATTTTCTACAATTTCTCAGTCAAATTTTTCAATAAGAAATGAATGTATGTAATTTTAGTGATCAAATATAATGTGCACAAATGTTTGCAGTACATATTTTACATATTCTTTGATGTTTGAAAATTGTTTTATAAGCATAATTATATGCATATAAATGTGACATTACAACATTCAGGACTTTGAAAGAAAATTCTGTTACCAGAACAGAATAGAACAGATATAATTAACCAATATCCAATGTGACTTCATCTTCTTTTAACAGTGAGGAAAGTAAAGTAAAAAATATGAAATTGATTGTATCATCATATCTTTTCTTACACATTATTATCAACAAATGTACATGAAAATATATAAACACATATTTAGAGAAAGCTTATAAATAGCTGATCAATAGATATCAAAAATAATTTTTATATTCATATTTGCAGCTCAAAAACATTTAGATGCCATTGCCAGATCTACTACTAAATAATTAATCTACTTTTAATTAATACTACCATTAATTAATCTACTATCAATTTATAAACTGGAGAAATATTATAAGTGATGTTAATTGTGTTTACATTATAATTAAAGGATGTATAGCCATGCATGTTAATGCATAGCCATGCATGTTAATGCATAGCCATGCATGTTAATGCATACAATTTGGGTTGTTTCCCTTTTCCCTAATTTTCGTGAGGTCGTCACTTCTCCCTAAAATTTCCGCCCAGGATGAGCCCTGAAAACTTTTCAATGTTAACACAAACCATTTTCATACAATGTTCAAGGCACTGAAATTATTCAGTCTTAACCTTTTGAAAATAGCATATTTCATATTTGTAGCCAAAATAATGGCTACATACATTTCAGTGCTGAAACTGAAAGTTCAAAATTTTTCCAACATTCAAGAAAGATAAGTTTGTCCAAAAATCATTGAACCACGACCAAATTCAAACTCATGCTTATTCCTAAGATGTATCTATATTATTTTCAAAGTGAAAGGGACATAGCTCTGCCAAAAAATCATCAAACCATGACCAAATTCCAACTTGACCTACCCATTCCTTTGACATATCCATATGTCAAATTTGAGTTGTTGGGTAGATAATGAACAGAAACTGTAAATTTCATATTATTTTCAAAGTGAAAGGGGCATTACTGTGCCAAAAATCATTGAACCATGACCAAATTCCAACTTGGCCTGGGCATTCCAAAAACATATCCATATGTCAAATTTGAGTTGAATGTGTTGTACCGTTGGGGAGATAATAAACAAAAACTGAAAATTTCATATTATTTTCAAAGTGAAAGGGGCATAACTCTGCCAAAAATCATTGAACCATGACCAACTTTGAACTTGGCCTGCGCATTCCTTTGACGTATCCATATGTCAAGTTTGAGTTGAATGTGTTGTACCATTGGGGAGATAATGAACGGAAACTGAAAATTTCATATTATTTTCAAAGTGAAAGGGGCATAACTCTGCCAAAAATCATTGAACCATGACCAAATTCGAACTTGACCTGTATTTTCTCACGACATATCCATATGTCAAATTTGAGTTGAATGTGTTGTACCATTGGGGAGATAATGAACGGAAACTGAAAATTTCATATAATTTTGAAGTAAAAGGGGCATAACTCTGCCAAAAATCATCTAACCATGACCAAATTCGAACTTGACCTGTATTTTCTCATGACATATCCATATGTCAAATTTGAGTTGAATGCGTGCAACCGTTACTAAGATAATGAACGGAAACTGATGATGACGGAATGACACTATATGTCCCGGCCATTACATGGCGGGGGCATAAAAATATATCTATTGTACTAAGTTTACATGTTTAAATTAAGTATGAAAATATGTCTTATTTAAAAAAAATGTGAGAGCAATATGTTTACCGTCCCGGGGAATACCCTACGGCGAGTTATATACCTTGTATATATTTTATATAGTAAATGGGTGCTGGATAGTAATTTTGTTCTTGATTATCAAGGGCTGATTATTTTATGATAATATGACCATTATTGGCAAGGCAAATATGCCGTACGCCTGTGGTACGGCTAGCCACTTCCTTTTATTTATTTTCTAAGCCAGATCAGGACTTGTTGAAAATATACCAGCCTTAAACAGTTTAAAATAAAAAATTTTAATAGATGCTTAATAGCTAAAATAAATTTAAAGCAATATTGCTCCTTCCATTTATTATTGGCTAAAAAAGACCGCCTCCATGGTCGAGGGGTTAGAGTCGATGACATCTAATCCAGTTACCTCTCTGGCGTGGGTTCGATCCCCAGGAGATGCTTTGGTAGTTTAGGGTGGAGGAAGGTAGACTGGTACTGGTTTAACTCTCCAGGAATGATGGTTAGGAAACTACCCGCCTATATGACTGAAATACTGTTGGAAAAAGGCATAAAATGAAACAAACAAAAATTGGCTAAAAACAGCTTAACTGACTAAATATCGTGGACTAACCAGTTCTCAAACCTCTAAGCATTCAAGAGGTCTTATAATGTGAATAAAAATATATCTTTATAAAAATTCTTTACATATGTACACTTTAATCTTTATGTAACATTTCTGTAAAATTTGACTGAAATTCAACTATTAAAAAAGCTCTATTTCCATCTTGGAAAAGCACAACCCTCTGTTTTAAAACTAACATGGCCTCTTAAAATAAAGAACCTAATCTCAAACCCCTTCAAGTATCTCTAAAATTCTGCTGTTTAGTTTAGCCAACGAAGTGATTGTTATATGACTATCACATGACAATGAAGTACCCTACACGATGCAGTTACCTGCTTTAAGATATTTTGTCTATAATATTCATTTTCATAAATAGTTAATGGTGTATTTATTGGACTTACAAAGGTAATAGCAATTTGTATAAAATTACGCTAAGTAATAAAATATGTTATGTAAATATTTGTTCCTATGCACTGTTTTCATTTGACATCAGCAGACATGTCTGTCAGAAACAAAGCTTTTATGCACACAAGTTCAGGACATCATAGTCATTTCTAGTAAAAAAATAACAGCAGATATATGAAAGGTTTGAGAATAGGTTGGGTGTGAGATTAGGTACTTATACGATAAATAAATATTGGATGTTCCAGGATTATCGTTTAAGACTAAGAGGGAAAGCAGGCCCTAGTTGGATATTTCTTAACATCAAAGTATAATTTTAATGTATCTGCCAAATTTCATCAACACTTTAGAAAATGTATTTAATTTGAAGGATAACAGTGACCAGTTTCTTATGACCTACTTTTTCAAATATCTGACACTTCCTAAAATCAGATGCCATGGCGGACATCTTGCTTCCAGCTTCAGACGTTGACTAGGCAAAAATGATAGATAAACTGAAAAATGTTACTAGTCCGAGATAGAATTCTCTTACGGAAGAGGAAATTGAAGTCTGCTGCAGCGCATAAATTCGATTGAAAACTTCCGGCTTACTTTCGCATTTTCACATCCTGTTAAGATTATCTATTTTTGTTGCCGTTTTTTTTTTTTTTTTTTTGAAGGGGGGGGGGTAAAAAAAACTGAAAAATAAAAATTTCTTTAATATTTACCGTGTTTGCCTATTTTGTATGTTGTCAAAACTTGGAAAAAAACTTCATGAATTAATAATATTTCGACCGGAAACTTGTTTCAACGGATTGAACTTAGTCACGTGATAGGTGAATAGCAATGGCTGCGATCGCAACTTTTCGGTCCTGTCCGTCAGTCCTCGGATAAGATGTTCCAATCTAATCGAAACTACTCGGCCCTTTCCGTCAGTCTTCGGATTAAAGATAATAGCCGAGGAAGTTCCGAATGAAGATGTTCTTCAATCTCAATCGCAACTACTCGGCCCTTTCCGTCAGTCTTCGGATGCTTCAATCTCCTCAGTGATCTCCCCTTATCCACCGTAGGGAACGTGTTACAGTATCGCGTTTTTGGGGAGGCTATGCCGACCCAATGTTAATAACTGTTCGTCAAATCTTACTGCCGCGGTAATCAGGTCACTGCCGCGGTAATCAGGTCAAAAAATAGTACCTTGATCTTTTCTAAGCTGACTCATCACTCATCACAGACATTTACAATATGAAAATATTTTCATTCTTTAATTTCATATCTGCAATTTGTAAAGATGATAATTCTCTGAAAAATTCTTGATTTTTGTTTAAATCACTACTCCGTGACGTCATACTGCCGCGGTAATCAGGTTTAGGCATACGTATGTCTGTAATAAATAGTTCTGGTATGAAAACCCTTCAAAATAATAACTTTATCAATATTTTTTTAACAAAAAGCATAAATGAAAATTTGTAAGTAAATGCTTTAATTTAGTGGCAAATATTCTTTATTATTCTTGATAACAATTTTCCAATTACTACGCAGCGACCAACTGTTTATGACGGGTCATTAACTAGAACGTTCCAACACCGTATTCTCCATTGTGTACACCGGTCTTACTGACGATATTTGAGACCGGTGTATATACAATGCCGTATTCTCAGAGTGAGACTAAAATAAGGATTGGAGTACCACACTAAATACCTTATTCCGATACATACCGGGCAAGGCGCTTGAATCATAAAATGCTAAAATCTTGCCCTTTTATCCAACGGAATGAACTGAAATAGGTCTAATTCATCTTTTCACACCGATTTATGTATGATAATGAATGAAAAATGTAAAAATCGGCGAAAAAAACGATATTTGACTATTTTGCGATCATGATTTCTGCAAGCGTCTACAGGTACTGCTCCAATCCTGTATTGAGTTAAATCCGTATTCTCAATATCATGCATGTTCTTTTGTTGTTATAAACCATTAAAAGTCCTTAATATTTTTTAAAGACAAATAATTGTAAACTGTCGCTTACATCAGAGACATGGATCATGCTTGCGTGATAACTAAGGAAAACTAACTTATTAGTACACCCCAGGAGGCTGTACGTGGAAAACGGTCATAAACCGCTATATCATAGCTGTTAGTAAATATTTTGCATACATTTAACTAAAAATTCACTGATGGTGATGAGCATATAGTTTGAAACATTATATTCTTGAACCATTATCGCCGAAAAAAACTATTTAACTACAAAACCCCTATAAGGACCTTCCGACAAAATTCCAGCACAATATTACATTTTACATTAGCAAAATAAAAAAAGCAATACTTATATTTTCATCTTACATAATTCATTAATCAAACTTTTAACATAAAAGTATATTTGGCAATTGACAGATCCCTACTCTGATCTTTTATTTGTATAGGAATAAATTTGTGCTCTTTTGTTTAGGAATATTTTGTAGTGAAAGTCTTATATATTCACTGATCTCATAATTAGAATTAGACAGGTCAGGGATTTATACAACCAGTTGTTTGCTTAACTATGCTCATTTTAATCCCAATAGAAACATTCAAATATTTGGGGTATAAAACATGACCAAAGTACCTAGTAGTCGTTTACCCGGTGGTGATCCCATTAAACTGATTATAGATTCGAATTGATTAGAAAACACAAATAGAAACATGTGTTTCCGTACAACAAAAATCGGAAGTAAAGTGAACAGTTAATTGACAGAAATATGTGGTCAAATATGTTTTAACAAAGAAATAATTATTTCAGAGAAAGACGCAAAGATCAGTATGACCCCGTATTGTGTAATTAGAAAGTTTATTCAATTCTAGGGCATACATCATAATTTGATAGTCCATGTGTAATAAAATTCAAATTTTCAATACAGATTATGAGATACTTTAAAAATATTAAAGAATAAGAAGCTTTAATTAAAGAAACAAAAACAAAAAAAAAACGCATACATATACAAATTACTTACAGTCGAGCATCGGGAAGTCATTAACATATCTTACGAAACTTTAATTTGAAAACGATATTTGCGCGCGCTGAAGTGATTAATGTTTATTTGAAAAATAAAAAAAAAGAACTTTTATGTTTGTGTTCTAAAAATAATCGGCGGCATAAGAGGAATTTCTTATTCATTTTACAACACTTGAAAAATTACTACAGAAAATGTGTTGTTGTTTTTTTTGTTTTGTTTTCAACAAAAGTGAGTGTGTTTTAAGTTTATTTTATACTCGGCGCCGGAATAACCATATGTCCGAGATTATAGCATCTGGGACGTCTTTTTCAAGCAGATTCTTCCTGGAAGCCCATTCTTCATTCTTTGGTGGTAAAGGAGACGACAATACCGTCAAGGCATCAACTTTCTGACTGACGACAACAAAAACGGCATCTATTAGCGCCAAACCTCCAGAGTAAGTCACGACAGGTCAACCAATCACCTCTGGTACTTATGATGACTTGACTATGTCCTTCCGTGTGCCTTCTCCGCGACGTGCACGCCTCTGGAGGAAATTGGAGAAGTTTCAACAAAAACTTCAAAAACACGCCATTTATAACATCATTCATAGCACTGACGGCTTCGGTGTTCTCATCTATTTGCAGGAAATGGTCGACAGGGAAAACCCTACGTAATAACCGCACACCCTGTTAACAACAGATTTTCCGCAGTATATATTTCAAGCTAGTGAGGTTTAAAAATACACAAGCTATCGATTAACTACCATTAGTTGGTTGAGTGTTGGCGGTAAAAAAAGAAGATATAACTTCCTGATCAATTTTCACTTAGGTTGATTCAGTTTTGAATAAGCTTTGCAGATATGTATTTTTTCAAGAAATATTTAGCTTTAATATTATCCGACGCCGTCAGTAGAATAATTTTCTGAAACGTGATTTTATTCGAGATTTGCTTCTGGAGAAGACAACCTTCTGTCCGTAGAGCATGAATATTAATATTCATCACAAGACAGTATCTTATTGATCTCAATTATGGTACATCTAAACGTGTATAATTTTTATGTTCAATAAAAATGTTGCATCACTTGCAGTTGTTATTATCATTCAATAATATTAAAATGACATAAAGTATTTATGATGAACAGTCCTAGAATATTTTGACACAGGAACTTGAAATTCTATCAAATAATCAATATTAATTATAATATCCAAATATACCCCCTATATACTATAATTTTTTTTTATAGTATATAGGGGGTATATTTGGATATTATAATTAATATTGGTTATTTGATAGAATTTCAAGTTCCTGTGTTTGTGTTTTTTTTATAGTATATAGGGGGTATATTTGGATATTATAATTAATATTGGTTATTTGATAGAATTTCAAGTTCCTGTGATTTTGATAAGGAACCGTCAGTTGTAAAATGTTATTGTTATCTGATAATGAACAGTCGTCATACTTGCTGGTATGTCATTTATTATTGACAGTTTAGGTTTTTCAAAATTTGTATGATTAACAGTCCGAATGTAGACCTCAATGAAATGTTCTGGAATATTAACAAAATGAATAGTCAACCACATTAACCATATATATGAATGGTTGAACACAACAGTAAGGATAAATAGCGCAATGTGCATATCTTTTTATTTTGGTAGCATATTTTAAGCAAAAAGAAAAGACACTATAAGTCTGAAACATTCTCTCATAGCCTCCCCATCAGTACATTCAGTGCTTTGATTCGGTTACAGTATAGAATTTTAAAGATGGAGGATTATTTGTTGGGTGGACAGGTAGGTGATTTTTATTCCGGTCCATACTACAAGTAGTTTAGTTTCTAAAAGATGTTTTTGTGCTTTGCTTGTAAGGAATAGAATACGGTATCTAGTCATATATTTCTTCAGACTCTGCACCGCAGATTTATCGTTATATTGTCTAATAAATATGCAGATTTGACAGTTTGAAAATTTGAATCGAGAAACCAACGCATTTTTCTCCAATTTCGACATTATTTATGCATGCCTAGAAAAAGTAAATCTGCAAAACGTTAGTCCTTTATGTTAGGAAACGTTTATAAAAGTAAATGACCAGTTGAACATATTTTCCTGTTCGTTACATGCGTGTGAAAAAATAAACAATGTTACAGTATAGAGCGAGGTGATTTGTGCAAGGTTACAGCATAGACCTAGCGATTTTTATCCGATTTTGTTACAGTTTATACTCAGATTTCGGTTACAGTTTAGACCTCGATATTTTCTATATATACTAGGTAAAATGTATGAATATTATATAGACTTTTTAATCTCTGTGAGCTTATTGGCCCGTTGGCTATTCTTTCGTCTGTCGTACACATGTGTGTTCAATCTCATCCGCTCAGTAACTACTTGACTAAATAGTAAATGTGATGAAATGTACATTACTTTCTACCAATTAGTTGTTCAAATGGTTTCGGTTGCAATCGGGGATACGAAAACCCAAAACATAGATTTTAAAAAAGGCAATGTTTAAAGACCCTTATCGTCTCGAACCAAAAGCATTCAAATCAATCATGATCATGGCGTCATTTCGAATGCTTCTTTGTTGAATTTACGATTATTTTGTCATTATGAAATTAAAACTCGTTTTTTCTTATTTCAGACATTCTGTATAGCAGTTTTCATGTTTCTGAAAAAGAATATAATATTGAAAGATATAGAGTATAAATTTAAGGTCAGACAATTACAATATCTTCTCTAGTGTGCCAGATGGCGGTACATAAAAGTGGCAGAGTCGGGATAAGGCCGACCACTTCAAATTATCTTTTCATTTACTGCTGTAGTTGAAATCCAATCATTACTTTGGATTCTTTGTATGTGAGGAATTTATCAAGCTAATTTACGGAAGGTCGGTGGTTCTAGTCAGGTGCCCGCTCGTGTCTGAAATAATTCACAAAGGGTATCTTGGGTCTTTCTTTACACTAAAGCAGGAATGTTTTCACATGACCTCAGTGTCGTTGAAATTTAAAATCCAAGAAAACCAAACGTAATAAACCTTTTAAATACTTACAAAATACATTATGGTAGATGGAAATTCCAACTTAAAATAAAATTTAAGGTTGAAATATTGCTCACTTAAATACTGTTTAATCATTCTTCGGGTATTGCCTGCTTGTTAATTGTGTCTTTTAAGAGCTTATCTATGGTATGCAGGCTTCATAACCCCGATCCCCTCTCAAAATTTCCTTTTATTTAGTTTCACTCATTGTATTCTCGTTTAGGGCACACGAAATTTTTAACCTGGGGGTAATATGCCGCTTTTCATAGAATGGCAATAACGTGTCACATTGAAGGTTCCATGATAACCGCCATATGTACACATCCACAGATGTTAAAAAAATCTAAAGTGTACCAGTTCATGTTTAATGTGAATTCTGCTGAAGGCGTGGACGGTAGCTTGCAGTTACCACTACCGTCCATGAACAGGTTTTAATCAAACTGATCCTGCAACATTTTCATGTTTTCCGTGTTGGACTTCTGTTAAGGATTTTTTTCTCTATTTTATTACTAATAAGCATTATTATAATGTGTAATGAAATCAAGCAATAATCTTTCTTCTCTCAATACAATTCGATAATAGTTCCTGTTGATGTCGTGAAAACAGTCCTTACTTAGGACATTACTTATTCTGCAAAAAGTCTCAATCTGAAACTTAAAGTAAGAAAAATAGCAAACTATAACTTTTCTACTGAAGAAAAAAAGTAATACACCCTTTCAAGAATGTATTAAATGGAAAGGTATGAGTTAAATAATTATTTCAAAAAAATAATGGATACACGAACTTTGTTTGAAATTTGGCAAGTATCTAAACTGTAACCGAAATCCGGATATAAAACTGTAACAAAATTGGATCAAAGTCGCTAGGTCTATGCTGTAACCTTTCAAAATTAACCTCGCTCTATACTGTAACATTGTTTATTTTTTCAAACGCATTTTACCAACAGGAAAATAGGTTAAACTGGTCATTTACTTTTATAAACGTTTCTAAACACAAAGGACTTACGTTTTGTAGATTTACTTTATCTAGGCATGCTTAAATAATGTCGAAATTGGAGAAAAATGCGTTGGTCTCTCGATTCAAATTTTCAAACTGTCAAATCTGCATATTTATGAGACAATATAACGATAAAACTGCGGTGCAGAGTCTGAAGAAATATATGACTAGATACCGGATTCTGTTCCTTACAAGCAAAGCACAAAAGCATCTTTTAGAAACTAAACTACTAGTAGTATGGACCTGAATAAAAATCTACCTACATCTCTTCCCATAAATAATCCTCCATCTTTAAAATTCTATACTGTAACCGAAAAACGCGATACTGTAACACGTTCCCTACGGTGATATATATGCATTGTAAAACAATAATTTCATATCAAAGTGCAAAAAATACGATATTTTTTTCAATAAGGCAATTTTTCCGTTAATTTTTTTTACAAACATTGTCGATTTGCAAGTGCCATTTTAAGTTGTTATCTATGCAAATACCCAAGACTTTTTGATCAGTTACATTTTCAAGAGCTATTTCATTTATCTTAAGATACAATTTTCTCATAATATTTACTTTTTGTCTTGTTCCTATTACCATACATTTTGATTTATCTGGATTTAAGGCCATATTATTTATTTTGCACCATTTGTCAATTTTATTTAAATGATCTTGAAGTAAAATTGACAAATGGTGCAATGTGATGTTTAGATCTGGTGACTTAGAATGCAGGAGTTGCTGCAACTCGAGGAAGCCATTTCCAGAGAATGGAGAAATATTCCCTAAGCCTTCACTACGTCATAACCATGAGACAGGTGTTTACACTTTGTTTTAGTCATGGGATGACACAAAAAGTGTTAGAACTGGTTATTAAACAGAATCAGTTGGATTTAGAGACTTTTTATTGTGTTACGATATTTAGAGTCATTTTGTGATTTTTCATTTTGCACTAACATAGAATCTATTTGTTTTGTTTTTTCCCTATTTTCTTGTTAATGAATTTATAATAAATTTCTAGGAAATAAGTATTATACGTTGAATTCTCTATGTTCAAAAACTGAACAAAATCCGTTCACAAATAACCAAATTATACCGAAAAATGTAAGTGTCGGGTTATAAGTGCCTCTGAGTGTATATATAACGCTCGTCTAAACATGGGCCTCATTTCAAAACGAAGAAATGTACACATATGAAATTTTCACGACAAGTATGATATCAAGTGTAAGTTTTGATAATAGCTTCATGCTTGAGAGCACACAAGCATGGTCAGTCAAAATCGCTTTTCTCGTGCGTAATCGCTTCATGTGAATTTTCAATCTATAAAATTCGAACAAAACACTTCTATGCGTATACCCACATGTAGTCACAACAGCCATTTTATTGAATGATGCCGTAATCATGCCTAAATTAAGCATTGAAAAACGAGGACGTGCGATTGGGATGTTACAAGCCGGAGGAGCGCGCGTAAGCAATGTAGAGATGCAAATAAGATGTGCTGAGAGTACAAAGTACGTAGACTGTACAGAAAGTTTCAAGCTACAGGTAATTTATTTCAGTACTTTTTATCTCTTTTTTTATTTCAGTGATTTTGTCAATATAAATGTAATTTTATCACATAATCAACACGTTAAATCAAGGAACAACGATATCGAAACAATTGATGGAAACCCTAAGGGTTATCTAAAGTGCAGAATCTGCAGAGCGCATCGCTGCTGTTACCATTGGAATACATGGGAGGCCCATATCTGGTCAAACTGTGAGAAACCGTTTACGTAAACGTGGTATCAGGGCAAGATGTCAGTACGTTGGCTGCGTTTTGACGCCACGTCATCGAACTGCAAGGCTGAACTGGTGCACACTTCATCGTCGATGGACCAGACAACAGTGGGCAACCGTTCTTTTCAGTGACGAATCGAGGTTTACGCTACATAGCAAAGATGGTCGCACTAGGGTTAACAGACGTAATGGGGAACGTTATTCGGATGCATGCGTTAATCCGGTCAACCATTTTCAGGCAAGCATTATGGTGTGGGGTGGGATAACGTCTACGAGTAAATTGAATTTCGCTATCATTCGTGGAAACATGAATGCTCAAAGTTACTTTAACAATGTCTTAAATCCCGCTGACATCCCATTTATAAATCAACACGATGGTGTCAGTTTTCAACATGATAACGCAAGACGCCACACGGCACGAATCACAACGCAACATTTGCAACAAAATAATGTGAACGTGTTACCGTGGCCTGCATCCCCATAGAGCATTTATGGGACGAGTTCGGACGTCCTGTACGTCAACGTCTAGTTGCGCCCATAACACTTCATATATACGGGTGTATATATGTATATATACACAATGTATAAGCAAAGCACTCAGAGGCACTTATAACCCGACACGTACATTTTTTGGTATAACTTGGTTATTTGTGAACGGATTTTGTTCAGTTTTTGAACATACAAAATTCAACATATACTTATTTCCTTGATTTTTTTTTTCATTTCATTAACAAGAAAATAGAGAAAATAACAAAACAAATATGTTACTGCAAAATGAATCAAAGCACAGAAGGCGCTGAATTTGTTTGGGTCTCCGAATGTCAGAAAGGTGAAGTTATGAGATTATAAACCAATTTGTTTTTGTATAGTGCCACCAATGCTTTCCAGTGTTTTAACTGTAGTAAATTGGCTATACGACTGATTGCAACACTGGTATTCAATACAATGTTTATTTGGTTTTAAAAAAATAAAAAAAAGTATTTTCCTTAACTGGGATTTGAACTCTAGACCTCTCGAGTGCAAAACCCCTCGGCCACGGTGAAGTTACATGACAACGGCCTGAAGAAAACCATTTTATTCTAAATTAGGGTTTGTAACTCATATTATTTTAACGCTAAACATCACGGAGCTTACTATAAGCATGTATATCTATAAAGAATAAAACACTATTAGAAATCTTCGACCATTCGGGAACTGTTTTGCTTGAAAATTAATACGCCTGTCATTTGACAATCTTTACGCAGTGATCTCCCCTGAATGTTTCGGCGTTAGTGTACATATAAAGGGAAGTAACCTTTAGGGTTTGTAACTCATATTATTTTAACGCTAAACACCATAGAGTATGTATATCTATAAAGAATGAAACAATATTAAAAATCTTCGACCATTCGGGAACTCTTTGCTTGTAAAATTAATGCGCCTGTCATTTGACAATCTTTACGCAGTGATCTCCCCTGAATGTTTCGGCGTTAGTGTACATATAAAGGGAAGTAACCTTTAGGGTTTGTAACTCATATTATTTTAACGCTAAACATCATGGAGTATGTATATCTATAAAGAATGAAACAATATTAGAAATCTTCGACCATTCGAGAACTCTTTGCTTGTAAAATTAATGCGCCTGTCATTTGACAATCTTTACGCATTGATCTCCCCTGAATTTTTCGGCGTTAGTGTACATATAAAAGGAAGTAACCGCTTCAAAAAAGTGGACTACTTTAGGCATCTGAAATTAACAGCATTAGGCTCTGAAATTTCGCTACCATTATTTGTTTGACCCAAACAAATAAAAATCACAAAATGAATGTAAATATCGTAACCTGTCTCATGGTCATGACGTAGTGAAGGCTTGGGGAATATTTATTCATTCCTGAATAAGGGCTTCCTCGAGTTCCAGCAATTCCTGCATTTCAAGTCACCAGATCTAAACATCATACTTGTCGGCTGAATTGAACAGGCGTGTGAGAAAGCGGTCAAAAACTCCTCGCAATTTGCTGGAACACGACCAAGCCCTTATTTAGGAATAGAGAACTGTGAAGCGGAGGTGTTTATTTTGTTATAGCCAATTGGGAGGACATACAAAGTGTTAGAACTGGTAAACATACAGATGTAATGGGATTCAGAGACTATTCATTGTGTCACGATTTTTACAGTCATTCTGTCATTTTTCATTATACAGTAGCCTATTTGTTTTGCTATTTTTGTCCCCCACCTTTTCGAAGAAAAAAAGGGGATATAGATATAGGCTTCGTCCGTCTGTCCGTCACACTTTCGTGTCCGGTCCATAACTATGTCATTTATCAAAGGAATCGCACAAATGTTTGTTATAATAAGACGATGTGTCATGCGCAACAACCAGACCCCTACCTCCAGGGTCAAGGTCGCACTTGCTCATTCAAGGTCAACATTGCCTATTTGAGGGTATATGTCGTTTCCTGTCCATAACTTCCTTATCTTTGAAGGGATTTTGTAAATACTTGCCACAATTGTTCACAATAATGAGACGATGTGTCATGCGCAACAACCGGTCACCTACCTCCAAGGTCAAGGTCATACTTGGATGTCAAAGATTAACATAGTCTGTTACAGGGTATATTTTGTGTCCGGTCCATAACTTTGTCATTTATCAAAGGAATCTGAAATAACTGGGCACAAATGTTTGTTATAATAAGACGATGTGTCATGCGCAACAACCAGACCCCTACCTCCAGGGTTAAGGTCGCACTTGCTCATTCAAGGTCAACATTGTCTATTTGAGGGTATATGTCGTGTCCGGTCCATAACTTCTTTATCTTTGAAGAGATTTTGTAAATACTTGCCACAATTGTTCACAATAATGAGACGATGTGTCATGCGCAACAACCGGTCACCTACCTTCAAGGTCAAGGTCACACTTGGAGGTCAAATATTAACATAGTCTGTTACAGGGTATATTTTGTGTCCGGTCCATAACTTTTTCATAGATCAAAGGATTTAAATACTTGCCACAAATAGTCACTACAATAAGACAATGTGCCATGCGCAACACCTGCATCTCAACCTCCAAGTTCAAGGTCACACTTAGAGGTCAAAAAGTAACATAGTCTGTTTTAGGGTATATTTTGTGTCCGATCTAGAACTTCTTCAGGATTTTGAAATAACTAGGCACAAATAGTCACAAAAATAAGATGATATGTCAAGTACAACACCTGCATCCCTACCTCCAAGGTCAAGGTCATACTTAGAGGTCAAAGGTTAACAGAGTCTGTTATATGGTGTCCCGTCCATAACTTCTTCATAGATCAAGGGATTTTGGAAATACTTAGCACAAAAAGTCACAATGATAAGATGATATGTCAGGCGCAAAACACCTCCAAGGTCACACTTAGAGGTCAAAGATTAACATAGTCTGTTATAGGGTATATTTTATGTCCAACTTATAACTTCTTCATAGTTCAAGGTATTTTGAAAATACTTGGCACAAATAGTAACAATAATAAGACGATATGTCATGCACAACACCTGCACCCCTACCTCCTAGGTCAAGGTCACACTTAGAGGTCAAAGCTCAACATGATAGATTTTTAAATTCCTCGTTTCATTTTATTTCATAACTAAATGTATTGTTGCATTTGCAGATATATCATTGATCATAATCTTGGACTGAAAGCCCTGAGATCCATAATAGCACAATTTTATGCTTCCCGAGGCGGGGGACGTTGGTTACTCTGTTAAAAATTCTTGTTTCTATTTTCTTATCGATGAATTGTAAATATAATTCCAAGTAGTAAGTATGATATGTTGAATTTTGTAAAGTTAAAATTTGAACAAAATCCGTTCACAAATAACCAAGTTATACCAAAAATGTAACACACACACACATACACACACGCACGCACCCTGAAGGTCAAATTATAGAATTTTCACTACTTATATATATTGTTATAATTGCCTATAACTTGGTTATCAAAATAGATTATCTTCATACTTGGACAAGTCCTTCTCAATGGCTGAACTGCCTTGACCTTGAGTTTTCAATGACCTTGACCGCGAAGGTCATACAATTGACTTATGGTTAAGTTGTCATATTTTTGTTATTTATCTACAGATTTGTATCATACGTGGACAAGACAACCCTTGTGACCAAACGGACATGTTGAATAATTTATATATGACTGTGACCGTCATATGATTGATTTTTTATGCTCCCCGGAAAATTTCGGGGGAGCATATAGTCAGCGCCTTGTCCGTCTGTCCGTCTGTCCGTCTGTCCGTACAAACCAGAGCTACATTATGGGGTTTGGTCTATTGTTCTCATCACAATAGATGTCTTTGATGTCATTCATTTTGTTTCTCTTGTGGGGTTATTTTCTGCATTGTGGGGTTATAAAGAACAAAAGAAATAACAAAAGAAAAACCCCATAATGTAGCTCTGGTAAGAACGTCCGTCTGTCCGTCCGTTGTCTTGTCCGGAACATAACTTGAAAACCCTTGGAGATAATTTGTTGAAACTTCATACAGTGGTAGAGGGCATTGAGGGGGAGAAAATGTCAAAGAACCATAACTCTATTTTGCCCGGTTTTTGAATTATCTCCCCTTATAGAAAAATCTTGTGCGGGGCATAACTCTAAAACTATAAGAGATATCAACATGAAACTTTGTAAGTGAATAGATCTCAATGGTAGATGTGCAGTGCATAAGAACAATAATTCTTTTTGTCCTAATTTTGGAGTTATTGCCCTTTGTTAATTTTAACTTTTTGAACTTTGTCCGGAACATAACTCTAAAACTATAAGAGATACCAAGATGAAACATTGTAGGTAGATAGATCTCATTGAGTAAAGGTGCAATGCAAAAGAACCATAACTCTGTTAAGCCTCATTTTTGAATTATCTCCCCTTTTAGAAAAATCTTGTCCAGGACATAGCTGTAAAACTATAAGAGATATCAACATGAAACTTTGTAGGTAGATATATCTCAATGCGTAGATGTGCAGTGCACAAGAATCATAACTCTGCCTTGCCTAATTCTGGAGTTATTGCCCTTTGTTTATTTTTACTTTTTGAAGTTGTCCGGGACATAGCTCTGAAATCATAAGAGATATAATCAAGAAACTTTGTAGGTTGATAGATCACATTGATTAGAAATGCAGTGCACAGAACAGTAACTCTGCCTTGCCTAATTTTAGAATTATTGCACTTTGAACTTTTTCCAGGGACATAACTCTGAAAAACATCAGAACAATATATAACATAATTATGAATGTATATCAAACCTCGTTATTAGAAGTTTTCATACATGTTTTAGTAAACAATTTTGTATCACTGTTTAGTCTTAAATCTCCCACTTTCTTCGTATGAGGAGGCCTTTATGACAGTCTATATATTAGACTAATAATATCTGTCATATTTTGCGGTTCGGATCGGAATATCCGTCCCGAGGTGATCCGCCCATTGGGCGGTAACGAGGCTTGCCGAGTTACCGCCCATGGGCGGGTGACCGAGGGACGGATATTCCGATCCGAACCGCAAACATATGTCAGATATTTTTTCTTGCATATTCTACCATATTCCATTATATTTTAAATTCTTTATCTTTATTTTCAATGAAAATTTATATCATTACAACCGTAACTACTTTCATTCAACAGCGTATGAATTACAAAATCATTCATAACGGTAAAATGACGTCATCTTTATCGTGTCATTGTACAGCACGCGACTCATCTGGAACCCCCCATGCCAGATGAAAATTTCCGGCATGGGTAAAACTAACGGAAACGCCAGTCTGATATGCAAGAAATGATTAGTTTGTCTGCACTGTAAATCTGTCTGAAATAGCATGATACCCTAATTTATTCACAAATCTTCTGACTGACTCATAACAAGGCTATATATAAATGTAAACAATAAATTACATTTGTTTAATACCCGTTACCAAATATACTAGTTCCCTATAAGTTAAAATTACTACATGTCAAAAATTATGACAGTGAGTCAAAAGAAATAACTCTTCTTGCAAGATGCTAAGTCCTTGTTTATGTTAGAAACATTGGTTTTAGCAGACAGTCATGGTCCCGAGCAGCTAGCCTTAAGCACTTTTTAATGTTAATTAAACTGTATATGGGCGCGCTGACACACTGGTGAAACATGGTGGCACAATAGTAAAGACGCCATGGTATGATCATGTTATCGTTTTTTCATCATCGTAACATGGCATTTACACCACCGTGTTATCGTACCATCTCATTTTCAAAGCTGTAGCTACTGTATTGCAAACTCGGGTAAAATTAAAAGGTCATGATTTACCAAACAGAACAAGTACAGGACTAGTAATTTAACCATCTAAACACTGGGCGAGTAGGGCCTACGAACGACTAGGTTGGTAAGACACTAATAAGAATAAGTATTATTTTAAATAGCTACTATCGGTCACACTCCTTTTTAGCTCGACTTTTTTTTTTTTTGAAAAAAAAAGTAGAGGTATTGTTATAGTCGGGTCGTACCTGGATCATAACTTTTTTATTTCTTGGTGTATTGTCTTCATACTTGGCCACAACAACCCTTGGGACAAGACCTTTCAGTAGACCACACTAACCTTGACCTTCATCCATAAATGACCTTGACCTTCAAGGTTAAAAGTCCAAATTTTGCTTGTTCATGCTGTTAATGGCTGTAACTTTGTTATTTTTGAATGGATTGTCTTCAAACGTGAACATGATAATCTTCAAGGATATCCCTTAAAAATAACCAGACAGACCTTGACCTTCACTCATAAATGACCTTGACTTTGAAGGTCAAATTATTGAAATTTTCATTTTTTGGCTATTATTGGCTGTAACTTTGTTATTTGTGAATGGATTGTCTTCAAACTTGAACATAATAATCTTCAAGGATATCCCTTAAAAATAACTAGACAGACCTTGACCTTCACTCATAAATGACCTTGACCTTCAAGGTCAAATTATTGAAATATTTATTTTTTTGGCTATTACTGGCTGTAACTTTGTTATTTTTGAATGGATTGTCTTGAAACTTGAACATAATAATCTTCAAGGATAACACTTTAAAAATAACCCAACAGACCTTGACCTTCACTCATTTATGGCATTGTCTTTGAAGGTCAAATTATTGAAATTTTCATTGTTTTGGCTGTAACTGACTGTAACTTTGCTATTATTGAAGGGATCAACTTCATATTATAATAGAACATTCTTAAGGACCAGACCTTGTTGTTTATCAAACCCAAATTTGCTTGGGCTCTTTAATGACCTTGACCTGGAAGGTTAAATTACTGAATTTTCTCAGATTTGTGCATTAAATGACCATAATTATATATTTATTGGTGTGTGTGTGTGTGTGTGTGTGTGTGTGTGTGTGTGTGTGTGTGTGTGTGTGTGTGTGTATATATATATATATAGATAAAATTATAATGTTTAAGAAATAACAAACTCTATGTAAATTCGGTAGCGCTTTCAATGCTTTCTTCGCATATCTTCAGCCGAAACTTTAATAAACAATAAACAAAATTATAAACAAATGACGTAACGTCATGAAAAGTGAGTTTTTCCATGAAGAAGATAAAGATAATGATAGAAACGATATACCCTTAGTACGAAATAAAACTGGATGGAAACCTCCTAAAAGTAAAGATATCTTTTTAGAAGAGGCTATTGAATCATTAAAGGAAATCCCACTTGAAAATAAATCTGATGTTCATTCTAATTTAACGAAAGAAAGATAGATCAGCATTTAAAAGTATATTATCAAAAAAATCATTAATCATAAAAGAAGCAGATAAAGGCGGTGCTGTAGTTTGTATGGACAATGACTACTATAGAGATCACATCTTGAAAATGTTGAGTGATGAAAGTTACTATTCAGAGACAGATATAAACGCAGATTTAAGGACACGGAAAGAATTAAATGATATTGTAAATAAAACACGGTAAAGGATTGGTAAAGGAGGAATCTACATATTTGACTAATTTTGAAAGTTCAACCAGCTTTTTTTACGGATTACCTAAAATTCACAAAAGTAGGAAAATTGAAGAGGCAATTAATAATAATAAATCTGAATACATTAAAGTTTCTGCACCAGATGATTTAAAGTTTAGGCCTATTGTAGAGGGGCCTAACAGTGTTACACAGAGACTTAGCCACTTTTTAGACCTCATTTTAAAACCATTATGCAGACAAGTTCCAAGTTTCATTCGAGATGACTTAGATTTCCTGAATTACTTGCCGGAAAATGTAGAAGAAGATTCCATTTTAGTTACCTTAGATGTCGTAAATTTGTATACAAACATTCCACATGATCTGGGCTTACAGGCAATTCAACACTGGATAGAAAATTTTCCCGATAAAATAGATACTAGATTCCAACACCAATTTATATTGAAATCACTGCAACTTATCCTAAAGAATAACGCATTTTATTTTGACGGCAAATATTATATCCAGAATAAAGGAACAGCTATGGGTACTAAAGTCGCCCCAACTTATGCTACTTTGGTACTTGGATATCTAGAGAAAACACTCTACGAAAGAATATCAACAATACACGGAAACGACTTTTCAAACTACATTAAAATGAACTGGAAGAGATTTTTGGATGATTGTTTTTTTAATAGTCTGGAAAAATATCAACACAGATGATTTATTAAGAGAAATAAACAATTTACACCCCTGTATTCAATTTACGATGAATAAAAGTGAAACGAGCATGCCATTTTTAGATGTATTAGTTATGAAATCTGGAACACATATAACAACAGATATCTACAGTAAACCGACGGACACATACAACTACCTCAACTTTAAATCGTGTCATCCGAAACATACAAAGTTAAACATTCCTTTCAACCTTGCGTCAAGAATCATAACTATAGTAAGAGGAGAAACACTGCAAGAAAAGCGCCTCTCAGAACTAACTACAAGACTTAAAAATCAGAATTACCCAGATGAAATTATTACATACGGAATATCTAAAGCCAAATTGAAAGGTCCCATCAAAACTGAAGAAAACATGTGTAACAATATTTAATCCCAAAAATACCAATATTTCCCAAGCAATTCGATCTTGTGAGAATGTGTTACGAAAAAGTGAAAGGATGAACAGTGTTTTAGAAAAGAAGCGCATTATAAACAGTAAAAGACAAGCAAAAAATCTTCAAAACATCTTAACCTCTTCAAAGTTCGACATGACAAATAATACTGTAACAACAGTTTCTAAATGCAACAGGAGTAGGTGTAAGACATGTCCTTCTCTAATAGAAGGAAAATGAAAATACAATTTTTGTAACAGTAAGACATTTAAGATAAAAACAAAGTATGAACTGTGTTTCAAAAAATGTGATATATTCAATAATTTGTGACAACTGTAAACAGTTTTATATTGGCCAAACAAAAAATGAATTATGTAAACGTATGACTTTACATAGGCAACAAACAAACACTGAAGAACTCAGAATGTTACAAGTAAATAAACATTTACATAATTGTTCAGGAGGTAAATTTAGCATTTTCCCTCTATATAAGATTTTAATCGAAAGTGACAATTTTAGAGAAGAAAAAGAAAAACTTTAAATCAAGTTATTAAAACCACAGCTAAATGCTCATTGGTAATAATCGTTTAACAAGGGTATATATATATAAGTACATCATATTTATTACAATCTCTTCATTTTTAATTATGAAAGAAAACGCTTGCGATTTTATTCAGTCCAATTGTTCGTTTATTTACCAATATTTATTGAGTAAAAATTGTTAAGTACCATACAATTTGTGGCCATAAAATCATTAACTTGTGAATTTTATTACCTCCCTTTAATAAATGTCATTAATTCACTGCCAGATTGTACGGATTATGTAATATTATAATTTTTCAGTATAAATAACCATACTGTGTTTGCCGGGAAATACGTTATCATTTAACGTTCCCGCTTTTTTTCATGACGTTACGTCATTTGTTTATAATTTTGTTTTATTGTTTATTTTGAAGATATGCGAAGAAAGCATTGAAAGCGCTACCGAATTTACATAGAGTTTGTTATTTCTTAAACATTATAATTTTATCTATTTCAACACTGCACAAGGAACATTTATCACGTTTTAATATATATATATATACATACATACATACATACATATCTATCATCATCATCATCATCACCATCATCATCATCATCATCATCATCATCATCATCATCATCATCATCATCATCAACAACAACAACAACAACAACGTATATTGCATGTTTCTATTTTTAGAATTGCGTGCTTTTATTTATAGAATCGCGTGTTACTATTTATAGAATTGCATAAAACTATTTATAGAAATGTGTGTTTCTATTTTTAGAATTGTGTGTTACTATTTATAGAATTACGTGTTTCTATTTTTAGAATTGCGTGTTTCTATTTTTAGAATTTCGTGTTTCTATTTTTAGACTTGCGTATTTCTATTTTTAGAATTGCGTGTTACTATTTACAGAATTAGGTGTTTCTATTTTTAGGAATTGCGTGTTACTATTTATAGAAGTAGGTGTTTCTATTTTTAGAAATTGCTTGTTACTATTTTTAGAATTGCGTGTTACTATTTATAGAATTGCGTGTTACTATTTTTAGAATTGCGTGTTTCTATTTATAGAATTGCGTGTTTCTATTTATTGAATTGCGTGTTTCTATTTTTAGAATTACATGTTTCTATTTATAGAATTGCGTGTTTCTATTTTTAGAATTGCGTGTTTCTATTTTTAGAATTGCGTGTTTCTATTTTTAGAATTGAGTGTTTCTATTTTTAGAATTGCGTGTTTCTATTTTTAGACTTGCGTGTTTCTATTTTAGAATTGCGTGTTTCTATTTTTAGAATTTCGTGTTTCTATTTTTAGACTTGCGTGTTTCTATTTTTAGAATTGCGTGTTTATATTTTTAGAATCGCGTGTTTCTATTTTTAAAATTGCGTGTTACTATTTATAGAATTAGGTGTTTCTATTTTTAGAAATTGCGTGTTACTATTTTTTAGAATTGCGTGTTTCTATTTATAGACTTGCGTATTTCTACTTTAACAATTGCGTGTTTCTATTTTTAGAATTGCGTGTTTCTATTTTTAAAATTGCGTGTTTACTGTTTATAGAATTAGGTGTTTCTATTTTTTAGAAATTGCGTGTTACTATTTTTAGAATTGCGTGTTTTCTATTTTTAGAATTGCGTGTTTCTATTTTTAAAATTGCGTGTTACTATTTATAGAATTAGGTGTTTCTATTTTTAGAATTGCGTTGTTTCTATTTATAGACTTGCGTATTTCTACTTTAACAATTGCGTGTTTCTATTTTTAGAATTGCGTGTTTCTATTTTTAAAATTGCGTGTTACTATTTATAGAATTAGGTGTTTCTACTTTTAGAAATTGCGTGTTACTATTTTTAGAATTGCGTGTTTCTATTTTTAGAATTGCGTGTTTCTATTTTTAAAATTGCGTGTTACTATTTATAGAATTAGGTGTTTCTATTTTTAGAAATTGCGTGTTACTATTTTTAGAATTGCGTGTTTCTATTTTTAGAATTGCGTGTTTCTATTTTTAAAAATTGCGTGTTACTATTTATAGAATTAGGTGTTTCTATTTTTAGAAATTGCGTGTTACTATTTTTAGAATTGCGTGTTCTATTTATAGACTTGCGTATTTCTACTTTAACAATTGCGTGTTTCTATTTTTAGAATTGCGTGTTTCTATTTTTAAAATTGCGTGTTACTATTTATAGAATTAGGTGTTTCTATTTTTAGAAATTGCGTGTTACTATTTTTAGAATTGCGTGTTTCTATTTTTTAGAATTGCTTGTTTCTATTTGTAGAATTTCGTGTTTCTATTTATAGACTTGCGTATTTCTATTTTTAGAATTGCGTGTTTCTATTTTTAGAACTGCGTGTTTCTATTTTTAAAATTGCGTGTTACTATTTATAGAATTAGGTGTTTCTATTTTTAGAAATTGCGTGTTACTATTTATAGAATTGCGTGTTACTATATATAGAAGTGTGTGTTTCTGTTTTTAGACTTGCGTATTTCTATTTTTAGAATTGCGTGTTTCTATTTTTAGAATTGCGTGTTTCTATTTTTAAAATTGCGTGTTACTATTTATAGAATTAGGTGTTTCTATTTTTAGGAATTGCGTGTTACTATTTATAGAATTGCGTGTTACTATATATAGAATTGTGTGTTTCTATTTTTAGACTTGCGTATTTCTATTTTTAGAATTGCGTGTTTCTATTTTTAGAATTGCGTGTTTCTATTTTTAAAATTGCGTGTTACTATTTATAGAATTAGGTGTTTCTATTTTTAGAATTGTGTGTTTCTATTTATAGAATTGCGTGTTACTATTTATAGAATTGCGTGTTTCTATTTTTAGAATTGCATGTTACTTTTTTTAGAATTGCGTGTTACTTTTTTTAGAATTGCGTGTTTCTATTTTTAGAATTGCATGTTACTATTTATAGAATTGCGTGTTTCTATTTTTAGAATTGCATGTTACTATTTATAGAATTGCATGTTTCTATTTTTAGAATTGCGTGTTTCTATTTATAGAATTGTGTGTTTCTATTTATAGAATTGCGTGTTACTATTTATAGAATTAGGTGTTTCTATTTATAGAATTGCGTGTTACTATTTATAGAATTGCGTGTTTCTATTTTTAGAATTGTGTGTTTCTATTTATAGAATTGCGTGCTACTATTTATAGAATTAGGTGTTTCTATTTATAGAATTGCGTGTTACTATTTATAGAATTGCGTGTTTTTATTTTTAGAATTGCGTGTTTCTATTTATAGAATTGTGTGTTACTATTTTTAGAATTGCGTGTTTCTATTTTTAAAATTGCGTGTTACTATTTATAGAATTAGGTGTTTCTATTTTTAGAATTGTGTTACTCTTTATAGAATTGCGTGTTTCTATTTTTAGAATTGCATGTTACTTTTTTTAGAATTGCGTGTTACTTTTTTTAGAATTGCGTGTTTCTATTTTTAGAATTGCGTGTTTCTATTTATAGAATTGCATGTTACTATTTATAGAATTGCGTTGTTTCTATTTTGAGAATTGCATGATACTATTTTTTGAATTGTGTGTTACTTTTTTATAGAATTGTGTGTTTACCATTTTTAGAATTGAGTGTTTCTCTTTATAGAATTGCATGTTTCTATTTTTTAGAATTGCCTGTGTTTCTATTTATAGAATTGTGTGTTACTAGTTTTAGAATTGCTGTACTATTTATAGAATTGCGTGTTTCTATTTATAGAATTGCGTGTTACTATTTTTAGAATTGCGTGTTACTATTTTTAGAATTGCGTGTTTCTGTTTATAGAATTGCGTGTTACTATTTTTAGAATTGCATGTTACTATTTTTAGAATTACATGTTACTATTTATTGAATTGCGTGTTACTATTTATAGAATTGCGTGTTACTATATATAGAATTGCGTGTTACTATATCTAGAATTGCGTGTTACTATTTTTAGAATTACGTGTTTCTATTTTTTAGAATTGTGTGTTTCTATTTATAGAATTGCGTGTTTTTATTTTTAGAATTGCGTGTTTACTATTTTTAGAATTGCATGTTACTATTTTTAGAATTACATGTTACTATTTATTGAATTGCCGTGTTACTATATATAGAATTGCGTGTTACTATATCTAGAATTGCGTGTTACTATTTTTAGAATTACGTGTTTCTATTTTTAGAATTGTGTTTCTATTTATAGAATTGCGTGTTTTTATTTTTAGAATTGCATGTTTCTATTTTAGAATTGTGTGTTTCTATTTATTGAATTGCGTGTTTTTATTTTTAGAATTGCGTGTTTCTATCTATAGAATTGTGTGTTACTATTTTTAGAATTGCCTGTTTCTATTTATAGAACAAATCATAATTTGAAGCACAGTTAAATGGAAACTAAAGCCGTGATCATGCCTATTAATTATCTACAGAATTCTTTTTTAAACAGTTCCTGACTTATAATAAGTATTTTCTTGAACAAGTTACTTTGTTGGTGGCAGTTAAAAGTTTTTTTTCCGCAAAAATTTGAAAGCACACATCTTTTGGATAAAGTTCAACCATGAAATCAAGCAGTTATTGTAGCATAAAATTCACTGTACACAGACACAGTATATCTACATTTCTTGATTTTATTTTTTTTTTTGGTTTTGAATTCATAAAATTACAGGGCTAAAATGCACCGTTAGTGAACCTTGTCCTTTTTTTGGTGCATTATCCGTTCAAATTTAACTGGGATATCCAAACATTGCAACCATTTACTAAACTGATTTATGATTGACTTACTTGTGGTTGACTTACGAAATTGCAACTAAAAGGACCTAGTGTAATAATCTATCAAACCAACAGGTTCTCATTATTTATTGGACCCATAAAATCTATGCTTAGTTCTTTCCAGGGGGAAGATGTCATTACCACAGGAGGTTTCTTGCGGGGGCTTTTGAGACACAATCTGACATGCATTTCCTCTAATTAGCTTTTTTGTTTTCTGTATTCCCATGTAAGATGAGTGGCCGGATTGAAGTACACGGATTGTTGGCGTCCGCGCCGAAGCGCGGCGCCTCTTATGGAATGAAATCAGATTTTGTGAAAGCGCAATTGCAACTTCACGGGCCTTTTAGTCGGTCATAATAGCCGATCGTTCCGATTAGCGAACTACATATTCAAATGAAATAATCTTCCGTCAATTAATCGCGCTCTATTACTCGCGCTCTACGTTTTTTTTTATTAATCATATTGTAGACATTACGGAATTCCATAAACGACAGCTTACTGCTCACTACTAACTGGACAGCCTGCTGCTCACTGCCTACTGCTAACCTGCTTATTGACAGTCTAAGTCTATGTATGGATCAAATAGAAGTATTCCGAATGTACACACATGTGCACCCCCATTTTGTTGAAAAATTCTGCTGGGAAAACAATGGTAAGTAAATTAAAAAGGATTATTTATAATTAAGCCTAATAATTTTGTAATTTCGAATTCATTGCAATGACTTTGTGTATGTCCCACCATTGCACACTGCATTGATTATGTTATGAAATGGTTCCACGTGCCTCTTGCACAGGTGATTGATAAATTGTCAAATATAGGACTCATTTTAGGGTAAAATCAACTTTAATAATAACTTATTCACAAATAATCTGTGTTCAACAATCAACATGGACGGGCCTGAGCCCACCACTATTCCTCGTTGAGAGGCGGAGATCTGGACCATAATGTCAAACACTCCCTTATTTTATTTAGAATTTCATAGCTTATTAATCAAATGTGACAGTGTCATACATATCTAGAAGAATATTCTGTAATATACTGGTGAAATCACTGGTGAAATTTAGGCTAAAACATAATCATAAAATCTCATAATCAAAAATGTGAGTTCATTTACGAGATCATTTTGGTTCAGTTTTCATTGGCTGTTAGTTATAGCTTATAAATGTGCTATTTCCTAATAGATGCTATGCAATTTTGTTTAAGTTGATTGCACTATGATGCAAAGATATGTGATTTGAAGGTTAATTATACACTTAACAAAAGTTCTAACCGATCACTTTTTAAATTTTTGATTATTTTATAACGGGTCAATAGATCCTTAAAAAATTTTGCAGAGTTGATTTTTGTGTCATTTTCTACCGATTTGTGGAAAGAAAAATAATTTAATACGGTTTCATGTACTCGCGCGGGAGACAGGGCGCGGTTTACACATTTTGGCACGAAATGTTCGTGCAGAGCGTGGTGAGTTATTAAATTTTACATTGCACAAATCCTTGTTAACTTTTTAAGTGAAAAAACATAAAAACATGGCACGAATGTCGATGCAGTTGGAATGTTGAATGCTGGAGCCTCAATCAGACAGGTGAGTGGCTGGTCATAAAAATATTTCTTTAAAAATATCGATAAAGTATTATTAAAATGCTATAATGTTATTATTCTCAATGTGTTCATTCTCTTCGAAATAAAATAAAAGTCGGATCTATTAGTATTATTCTTTTTCATGTATAAGCGAAAACTCAGGGTGATCAATTGTTCAGTGTAGAATCAATTTTATTCTAGTACAAAATATTGAAATTACAGTGGAAGAGGAAAAGACTACATAAATGTATTAGATCTTAAAGGCGAGTTTAAATCGGCTTCCTTCTGAAAGCATAAACAAAGACAAACTTGGCTGTATTCAAATTGTTTCATAACATAAAGAGTGCAAACATGAAGTGATAAATTACAGTTTGGACCAGCTTATTTTACTTCATCGTTATTCTATTTATAGAATTGCGTGTTTTTATTTTTAGAATTTTATAAATTCAACTGTGCAAAAACTATGAGAAATAATAGATTCTTAACTACGTGTATTTAAATTTACTTAAAAATTTCTGATAGACAAAATGTTAATGTTACAATATTTTTTTTTGACGTGTTTGTCTTTTATAATTATCTTGTTATCTTAAAAGTGAATTTTTAGGTTGGTTATTTTTTCTATTTCTTTTTGCAATTACATTCTGCCTTCGTATTTGCCAGAATCATCCAATGAAAGTCATTACTATTTCTATCAGGGTTCTAGAGGTTTGACAAGTTCAATTGACAAGACAATGGTAAAACAGTTCTAAGACATCGTGATAGTGTTGAGCTTCTATGATATGATATGAAGCATTTTTAAGTTGGTTACACGTTACCTTATGATTGATCTGGGGTCATTTTTAGCCTCTCAAAAGTCCAAAACTTGCTTGTGCCCCCTTCTGGCAACCCCCTGATGTATTCTTTTGGTTGGGGGCGCGCCAAAAATGTGGTCACTTTTTTAAACAACATTTCTCAAACAAAAACAAGTGTTGGGGGCCTAAATCAGGCATTTTTTAACCATTTGAGACAACAAAAAAGGGGGTGAAAAAGGCGTTAGCAGGCGTGTATATCGGGAAATGGGTTAAACAGTGTCTTAATCCATCAATTTTAAATGGAAATGATCGCGAAAAGTATGTATTAGGAAGATGAAGATTACGTTTTATTTTTAGCTCCATAAGAAATACATCTGAAGCTCCAAATATTTGGCAAGTTAACTGAATATTTTTTCAAAAACAGCTTTACAAGTTAACAAGTTAACACTCTTTTCTTAAGGCAATGAAATAAAAAGACTAAAGACTAAATAAAAAGATTAATGATTAATCTGTTTTCTAGCATGTGGTTTTAATGCCTTTATCATAAATTATAAAATCAGAAAGTAACACAGGCAATACTGCAAAAACTAAGAAATTACATGCGGAAGGCATTACATTATACAAATTTGAATACCACAGTTCATCATATCGATAAACAAATACTAAACACTTTGTATTAATGTACTTGACTTGGTCACTTTGTGAACATTCTTGAAGTTCATCTAAGGTTACAGCTATTGGGACTGAACAATTTGTAACAAGATGCACATAATGTTCTGTTTCCCTAATTGGTTTTCTCGACAAAATATCTGCCCGATTTAGAAAACCTTGTAGAAATTGTACTTGAAAGGAAAATAGCTGTACTTTTAAAGCCAAGTTTAATATTCTTGGGATTGATTCATGCCTTCGAGTGAAAATTTTCTCAAGGGATCTACAGTCAGACAAGACTGTGAAATTAATTCCCCATAGATAAACATGAAAATCTGAAGTACCATATACACAACTGCTAAGGTCTCGCCCTCAGCTTGACTTTACGTAACGCCCTTTCTACATCAGACAAGATACGACTTGCATACGCTATTGGTATAAATGTACCATCTTTTTTTTTTTGCTCAAGAACTCCCCCTACTCCAACAGGAGATCCATCCAAAATGTTTATAATAGGACATTATAATAGCACTTATGAGACATTGTTTGAGTTTTTCGAAGCTTCCATGCTGGTCATTTCCCCAGACCCAGGGTTCTTTCTTTCTTGTTAATTTTCGCAAGGGTGGCATACTTTTGGATGAATTTTGAACAGAATGAAACCAGGTTCGGCATCTAGGACTGCACTTAAGTTCAGTTTTACAAAACTCACATTTGTCACGGTTCAGAGTCAGATTATTTTCACGCAACCTTTGTAAGACAAGGGCTTTATCGTGTATCGTCTGCATATAGAGGATATTTAATGAGTGTAGTTTAATACTAAATTTATTGAACGGGTTGAATAAAATCATATTCTGCGAGCCTCTGGAGAGCATAATATTGTTTTATTCAACGAATATAATATTCTATTTATCACATATGTAAAATAAGAACAGTAAACTGTTAAAATGAGTAATTTTTCAATGACGCGCCTATAGTGTAACACTAACATTAGCGCGCTTTAACGCTGTGTTTCTATAAAGCGCAAATGTTGTCACGTCAAAGTGTTATTACGCTAGTGTAATATCGTTTTTATTAAATGGCTTTATTACACTCCTGCGGTTTATGTGATAAAAATAATTATGTCATTAGCAATATTTTGGCAATTGAAGCAATTGCTGAATGATTCTCTGGTGTGTTTCTTGGGCCATGTTAATACCTAAATTTAATACTTTGTACTGGTATAAACCCTTGTGACATACAAAAGTGGTAATATATCTTGATTTTTCATCTAGTTCTTTCTGATGAAAATATTGTTTTAGATCTAATTTTGAAAATATTACAGATCCATTCATCTGCAGCAAAACCTCCTCTATTTTTGGCATAGGAAATCTTTCCCTCAATATAGCTTTTTTTTTGTTTTGGGATGGGAACTAAATTGGACACCCAGGGAGTCGGACCCTCTACCTTTTCAATAATATCATGTTTTTCTAACTCGTCTATCTTTATCTCAACTTTTTTTTTCATTTTATATGGAATTCTGACATTTTGTGCCTACTGGCTTAACAGATTCATCTATATAAAGTTTCAATTTAAAATCTTTAATTCTTCCCAATCCTTGAAATCTATCATTATATTCATACAAAATAGATTCTGTTGTTTGCTTTTGTCCTTATTTAATTTGTGCTGGTTCAAGAGAATGAATTTTTCCAGGCGGCAAGGGGCAATACTCACTATCAATGAAAACATCAACTTTTTTTATTTTCAAGGACAATTTGGAGAGTGGCAACATTCTTACCAGAAATGGCGTATATTTTTCTCACTACTATATCCATCAAAATTATCTTTCTCTAAGAAACACAGACTTTTACACTGTTTACCAATAATGTCCGATATCCCGTTAGTAACACTTTGCTGTGCTAATGTCCTTTGTTGATGATGGTTTTGTTGGTGCTGTTGTGGTCTTGATTGATTCGAAAATCGAGGCTGTGCTTGTCTTCTTGATTTAGAGCGCAATTTGTTTACTTCTACTTCGTCGACTAAATCATCTTTATTGTTTAACATTAACTTCGAATGGGTGTCAGATAATTCATGGATACATATTTCAAATCGTTCTCCGTATTGTTCCCAAGCTTTTGATAAATTTGTTTGCTCACCAACTACTATAAATGGTCCTGGTGTTTGGTGTTGATAGTTCAAATTTGTCTGCCATCAGTTTATTTCATGTAGACACTGTTTAATTGTTTTCTTTGCTTATGTTGTTTCTCTCATATTTTTGATTCCACATTTATTGATTTGGCTTGCATTGTTTTTATTGAACTGTTTAACATGAACATGTTTTTAAAACACTTTTATTGTTTGTTTTTTTGTTTTTTTTATTTCACACTTAAATTGTTCTTAATATTTGAATCATTCCATCAGGTAAGGCGTTCGTAGCCAATGCGTCATGAATTCTATGAGTTTTGAAGAAATACCAGTTGAAGTCAGCTGTGATGATAAAAAAGTGTAAGTTCAAATGTAGTTTCTGGTGTTGAACAATTTGGACTGCTTTGTGGATTTGATAGCAATATATGAAAGAATGAGTATTGATATCAGCTATCAAATACATATGAAAATAATGACGCACCTATAGTGTAACGCTAACATTAGCACGCTTTAACGCTATGTTAATATATAGCGCAAATAACGTCAAAGTGTTACTAGTATAATATCGTTTTTATTAAATGGCACCGCGGTTTATGTGCTAACAACACTGAAGTTTGTTTGTTTTTATATTTTACGTCACACCTACACAGGCGACGTTTAACGCACTGAGCATGTATATGTTATAGAGGATATTTGTTTAGTTCAGTGTAAGATCGGAATATATTTCACATTTAACGCACCAAAAGTGAGCACCAGTGAGCACCAAAAGTTATATTTCACGAGTGGCGCAGCCACGAGTGAAATATGAACTTGAGGTGTTCACAAGGTGATATATATTTCGATTTTGCACAACACTAAACAAATTTTCTTTTTATTACATGCAAAGAAACGTTTTAAAAAGACATTTAACCTAATACTGAGTGAAAAGCGCGCCAAATGATAATACAACGTGACGTCATTTACGACGTCACGTCATTAAGTTGGTACCCAGTACTGTGCACGCTGGTATTTCACTGAAACAACGTAAGGGGCTTAAATTCAAAACAGTGAAATTATCAAAGTGGTAATTGCACTGTTTCAAACAGTGAAATTACCCGTTTTATATCACTGATATATAGAGGATATTTGTTTGTTTGTGTGTAAGATGAAATTTTATTTCATCGAGTGGGCTTTAAAAACAGTATTGTCACGAGGGGGGTAGCCACGAGTGAGAATACTGTTTTTAAAGTTCACGAGATGAAATAAAATTACATCTTACACAACAAACAGACAAATTTTCTTTTTATTTTATGCTTAAAAATAATTCCATAATTTTAACGTTAATATTAAAATTTGTTTCCCCCATTGAGAGCATTTCACATTAAAAACAAAAAGTCTTGACCTGAAAAATAAGTCCGCCAATCAAGGTTAAATGACGGCGATATTTATTCATTTTATTAAAAAAATATGAATGATCGCGTGTTTTAATAATAAAAACAAACAATTCTTGTAGGAGAAAAAGTCCAACCATCCATCCATATTTCTGTGACTTATTGCGAATTTATATTAGACCTGGCTTTGTAAAATGTAAAGCGGCAGCCATTTTTTAAAGTTGTGTATTTCATGGGAGGCAAATAATTGTGTAAGATTCAGAGGGATATTATTTGGATTTGTTAGTCATACACCTTTAAGAAATATAAGAAAGAAAACTTATTTGAGGATTGTAACAGACAAAAAATAAGTGTTGACAGATGTGAAATAAAATTACATCTTACACAACAAACAAACAAATTTTCTTTTTATTTTATGCTAAAAAACAAGTTTAAACGAAATTTCCATAATATTAACATAAATATTAAAATCTGTTTCCCCATTGAGAGCCTCATTTCGAATTTCTCATTAAAAACAAGAAGTCTTGAGCTGAAAAATAAGTCCGACAATCAACATTAAATGACAGTGATATTATTTTCTCGTGAACTTTAAAAACAGTATTCTCACTCGTGGCTACGCCACTCGTGAGAATACTGTTTTTAAAGCCCACTCGATGAAATAAAATTTCATCTTACACACAAACAAACAAATATCCTCTATTTCTTTTACTTAATATACTTTTCTTTTACTTAATAAAGATATTATTTTCATATCAGCATCTACACGTTTTTTCAATTATCTTTAATATTGGTAAAAATCATTTCCATATTGATATATTATTTTCATATAGATATCTTATTGTTTACAGATATTGATCTCTTTTTCGTATCATTCTGAAACCAGATATTATACTAATACATTTGTATTATTTTCGTATAGATCTTATTTTCGTATTCCAAATTTTCGTATTGCAAATTTAATATTCACAGATCTTATAATAAAAATATTTGTAAAAATCTTAGTCGAAAACATAATTTTCATACAGATTTTATTTTTACAGAGATCTTATTTTCGTATACGAGTAGATCTTATTTTCGTGCAGATATATCAATTCATGCAGTAATTGTTTTTACAGATCTTATTTTTCGCACATTATGCTATAGTATTTTCATACAGGTATTATTTTTTAACAAAGCTCATTTTCGTATGTTTGGCATAGATCATATTTTCAATTAGATCTTATTTTCGTACTAATATCAATTGATATATACGGATTTTAATTGTTATACGGATCTTATTTTCGTATAGAACATCAATTGGGTCTTATTTTCGTACATGTAGTATTTTCATACATATATTATTTTCATACAGGTATTATTTACTAACAGGTCTTATTTTCGTATGTACATAATTTTCATACTTACGGATTTTATTTTCGTAGAGTACTGTACAGTATAGATTTTATTTTCGTACATATTCTATATGCAGTAGATCTTATTCTTGTAGTCGTTGTTTCTGGTTATTTTCGCACTAGCTAATTCTTGCTTTTATTTTGATACTTTTTCACCACTACCTTTTCTTGTCTTATAAGAGAAGATTTAATTCAATTCTTACAATCTTATTTGAAAGTAATACAATTTTATAAGTTATAGAGGATATTTGTTTAGTTCAGTGCAAGATCGGAATATATTTCACCGAGTGAGCACCAAAAGGTATATTTCACGAGTGGCGCAGCCACGAGTGAAATATGAACTTTTTGTGTTCATAAGGTGAAATATATTTCAATCTTAAACTAAACTAAACAAATTTTCTTTTTATTATATGCAAAGAAACGTTTAAAAAAGACATTAAACCTAATACTGAATGAAAAGCGCGCCAAATAATAATACAACGTGACGTCATTTACGACGTCACGTCATTAAGTTGGTACCCAGTACTGTGCACGCTGGTATTTCACTAAAACAACGTAAGGGGCTTAAATTTAAAACAGTGAAATTATCAAAATGGTAATTGTTTCAAACTGTTTCAAACAGTGAGATTACCAGTTTTATATCACTGATATATTTCTATAAACCACCGAAAAGCATGTAATAAATGATCTTTTCTTAGTAATTGCCATCTTGGGTTATTTTCGCATGCCTTCTTTCTATACTATTTGGGAAAATACCATATTTAATACCAATACCAATAAAATACCAAAATACCATATGCCGCACAAATGTCTAATTTTTCATAACAAAATACTTCATTCTTTGTTATTTCATTCATACAAATCATTACATAACAACAAAAATGCGTTTTTAATACATTTTATCAAAAATAAATCTTATTTTCGTAGACTTGATCTTATTTTCGCTTTACACTGCAATTTGAGCTATTTTCGTACGATAGTATTTTCGGCTCAAACTTCACTTTTTATAAATATATTTGTTTGGTTCTGAAATTTTAATTTGCTGTAAAATCATTCAATAAATGCATAAATATATATTTAACATAATTATTTCAACAGATAAATGCACTATTTAAAAAATAAATCTTATTTTCGTAGCCGCGATCTTATTTCCGCGAAAATAGCTTATTTTCGGTATCCATCTATACCGCGAAATAGCATATATATTTCAGAATTATATATTTTATATATTTGATTATTTTTCTCTAGTTAGTTTGCTATAAAAGTTTTTTTAAATAAATCCTTTCGACAGCCAGCCACTGTACCCGTAGGACGGCCAAAGCGTAAGAAAACGTATCGAATTTTTACATTTCTGAAAGCCAGTCTTATATTACGACAGACGTCCATAGCGTAGTTAAACGTATCAAAAATATACCTTCCTAGAAACCGTAGTGTAAATCAGCGTTAAACTTGAATTTTGTTTCATGCAACCCCGAAAAAAACCTCGTTTTCGTACATTCTGATTTTTTTAATGTGTTAATGAAAATCGAAATATTACGCTATGGCTGTTCAACTGCATACGATAAACAACGCTCCTTTACGTTCTGAGATTTCTAGTTTCACGTACATTTCCGCTATGGCAGTTTTACATTGTGATACATATTTCAATGATTTTAATTTCAATGATTTTAGCCGTTTGTTCGATCATTGAGATTTGCTGTTATGTCATAACTTTCGTTGTATCACGGATTTATATAACAAGGATCGGACACTCCCAGTTAACCCTATATAAATGCTTAAATATCTTTTCGCGCACCCGATAAAGGTACATCGAGCGCTAAGCGTAAATGCCCGTTCGCAAAGGATACCTTATTCACAAAATATAGCGTTTTCATTTAATATCCGATTTTTGAAATTTAAAGTTTATTTTGAAGAAATTTACTTGTTAGTTTAATATCTAATTTATTTTATAAAGACACAGACTATCTGTCCGCAACGACTATTAAAAAATTAACTTGACGAAATCCGCGGTAAATTTACATTTTTATATAAAAAGCAGTTTGAAATTATTATTACGGTAACATAATAAATTCAATTTCAAAATAAAAGAGAAAGCGAACAATTGATAAAACTTTATTTTCAAACTTTCACTTCCAGGTTACATGTGATAATCTTCAAAAACAAATAGAATTTAATGTATATTTTTGTATATGCGTGGTCTTTAACTACTGCCCATGGTATGTGTAATAAGAAAATGATTCTGAATTACAATAGCAATGTCAATCTATTTTCTTTATTCACATAGTATAAATGAAATTGAAAATATACAACTAAATTTGTAAAAATAACTAATCAAAAGATGTTTTATTTAAAAAATACTTAATTTTTTGCAAATTGTCTCATAAACATTTTTAGGAATATCTTTGAGGAAATATTATTGATATTTTTCTATGCAATTTTGGTCTTTTTGGTTCACGTTAGCTGGTTTTCTTGTTCGTTTATTTTTGCATTTTGTAATAAACCATTATTTTTGCCATTTTCATTTTGTCAATTCACAGGTCAATTCAACCTCATATATATGATAAGATGGGTTTTCTGCAAAAATGTTTTTTTTTACAAAAAAAAAATCATTTTATTGAAAATAGCTAAATTTAAACACTTGTGAAAATTTCTGATGTAACGGTTTAAATGTGCTGAAAAGATAATTTGTAATTAGATGGAATTATTAGCCTGATATTAATTTGTCACATGAAAAATTTTCATTTTAAGATGGTTCAGCCTTAAAATAGCCTTTAAATCACAGCTTCCTATCAAAGAAGACACTGGGTTCTTTTACAATCCAGCTAGCTTAATTGAACCTCTGCGGTAAAACAAACAGACTCTGAATATCAAAACAAACGGACTCAGAATATATTGTATCAAATACTAAAATGTAACATTGCGTTAATCTGACATATCTATATTCCAGAGAGTGGAACAAGTTCAATTGTCATCACAAAACTTCTGGTTTAAGTTTGATTATGAACGACATCCAAACCTAATTGCGTATTTCTGGTAAATCATTTTCAAAGCTAATTTCAACACCAGTCTGGTATTTATGTAGGTTGGTCTTAAATGAATTTCAGGAATATCATCCTAATTTCAGGATATTCGGCAGTAACCCAATATACAATTAAAGTATATATTTCCCGGCCTTTTTTTCTTATATTGTTACTGTTATATTGTTAACCTGTTACTTTCAACAAGTTGTTTATGAAGGAAATGTGTTCTGTAAGAACTGAGCTGACAAAATTGACAAGCCGAAATCAGATTTCTTACTAAAATTGATTTTATTTAAATAAGAAATATCACAAACATCACAGATGTTTTGTTGTTTCATCTATGTGATCAAAACATTTTGCAATAGCTTTTGTTTTACACATAAGCAATTTTATACAAATAATGCAAAATAATGTAAAATCAAACAGTTGATACAAGATGGAAAGTTTTAGTGAAAAAAACTTTGCTTCTTTCAGAGACATAGATAACAGAGATAACAGTAACAATATAAGAAATCCTAACAAACGTATTCAGTTGTTAAAGTCCAAGACCCGCACTTGATGCCTACAGATGTAATGGCAGCTCCTATATACTCCATTGAAATATCACTCATGCCTATCAAAAAGTGAAAAAATTAGACATGTTGTAGAAAATAAAACGCCTTTGGATGGACATTTGATCCTTTAAATATTATATACTATTTGAAAGTTAAATCTTTTAATCTATTGCTGCATGTAAAAATATTGGTAACTTTCCATGCCTTTCACTTAGCAGAACATACCCACAAAAATTATTCAGAAGTTCTCTTAAGAAATTGATGTATCATTTATTTTAATGTTAACTGTTAATATTTTTACCTGCAGCCATAGACAAATGCATAAGCTTTCAGAAAATGTTTTAATTTACTGATTTTGATATCTGTTTTTACTTGGTTTAGCAGGCAGACATGATAGGAAGTTGCCTATGCTCTGTTATCTATGTCTCTGCTTCTTTGAATGAAAATGATTTGACAAATTAACAAATAGATTGACTTACATGGGAGCAAGGCATTAAAAAAAGATACACAAAGATCCTGTCACTTCTAGATATTTTGATCATAGAGTTAATGAAATTTTTTAAACCTGCTACTAAAAGGTGAAGGTAATAAAAACTAAGTATGACTTTTTCTATCGTTGTAAAATTTCAACAGAGGCTCGCATAATATAATTTTATTCAACTAGTGCAATTAATTCAGTATTGAACTTACACTCATTCAATATCCTCTATATGACTCAGACCAAACACCATTGTAAAGTATGCAACTCGTGGGTCTTTTGTAAATAAGTTCCATCCATGCTTTTAAATTGGTCCAAAAATAAAAAGATCTAATGTTTTAAATACGATAGCTTTTGCTATCGAATGCTTTTCAAAATCAGCAAAAAATAGAAGTCCCGGTTTATCATTCTTTTCTGCATCATAAAGCAATCTTATATTTTCACCTATGTATCGCCCTTTAATGAAGCCTGTTTGAATTATCATCAATGAGTGTATTTAATACCCGCTTAATTCTATAAGTAATGATAACCTTTGTAAGTACACTTAACGAAACTTATAAGTACTCCGATTTCAAACTTGCAGGAAAACCTCCGGTTTTCAAAATATATACCAAATCAATGTTGAAAATGTAAGTACTGACTCTGCTTTCCGACTGCATGAATGATTTTAAAACAAAATCAATCATCCGAAACGCAATATGGCGGTCACATGCAAAAACGCGAAAATGGACACGTGCATCTCGTGCAACATTGTGTATTTTGATGCAAATTGTTAGTTTATTGATGTGCCTAACATAAAAACACAAAATGGCCCGAATGTCGCTGCAACAAAGAGGAATTGCCATTGGGCTATTACAGGGCGGCGCATCGCTTGCAGAGGTATGAATTTTAAATACGCAATTTTGTTTATTTATTGCGCTTTTTCAAAATATACTTCTGCTGGTTTGTTGTGTATCGAATTTTTTGACATTGATATCATATACGATTCACGCGTGCTGACTGGGCGCAAGTCTTGTTTAAGGACGAGTCCCGTTTTAATGTTCAGGGG
>NW_026866061.1:0-21997 GCF_026571515.1 Ruditapes philippinarum | reverse complement strand
GAGGGTGCAAGATTTCAAGGCATGGTTTGGTGTGTATGATCATACAAGAGGCTGCAGCCAACTGTGTCATGTGTTTTACAGTAATATTTTATCATCTCTCCCTCATGATGTGAACATGTTTCAGAGAGACTTTCACCAACCTTTCTCTTTGGCATTTCTGACTTCCCTAGCAATTTGTGATGTTTCATCGGTTTAGGAAGGCAATGATACTTAAAGCATTGATCACAAAGGTAATGCTGGCATTCCACACAGAATCCTTCTGCTTCCTTTTTCTCTCCATCTTGGTAACAAGGGTCACAAAATAAAAAGGCACTTGTTACTTCCTTGTTTGGTTGATTTGTAAAGTCTGTAAGTTTCCCAGGTACACTGTCAGCCATCTTGTTTATGTAAACTCTGTCTTAAATATGTTTTAAGTTTTTTTTATATTTAAACTTCACTTTTATTTGAAATAGAATCTGTCACATTTTATTATCCACTTTTATTTCCTGTTTCCTGAGCTGACTATATTGAAATCATAATCGTTTATGTTGGCTGTTGTAGGAGATACAAATGCGTCCGATTTACATGAAATTGACGTACATACATACAAATAATCAGGATAGAGACAGATTAAATCCGTTTGCAATATTTAAGAAACATGAAAGAAAACTCGATTATATGTCCTCAATATACTGTCACAATTGTCGGTCGGATGTACACACTTGATCATTGTAGTCTACTTGATTGTGTTAACAAGAATACTTGACATAATCGAGTAAATATGGGAACCCAGGCATTGCAATAATTAGCGCTTATAAAAATTGTCAGCTTGCTCTTATTAATTTAAAAAAAGTATTTGATATTAATGTCGTAAGTACACAAAACTATAAAATATATGATCGCTAAAACAGATGAATTGTACTTTTTGTCGTTTTTAAATGATCCTGTTTAAATGAATTGTGCGAATGCTTTAAACATCAAAGACGCCACCGACTTTTACTAGATCCACACATACTCGTGTCATTTACGCAGATTAATTAATTTATATGCATGTAAATTTTCACAGTTGCTGTGAAGTTCACAGACACTTGGGTGTGGAGCTTAAACGCCTTTAAAATCTGAATAAAATGTATATTTGTCAATCCCAGCATATGTACTGATCATATATATATATAAAAAAACTTTATATAAGCCGGTTTGAAAAAAAAATCATATTTCAACGTCCATAAAATACACGTATGAAATTAGACTTTAGTTAATCTATCAAATTGAATGTGACCCACTTTTGCATTGAAAATGTCTGCCTTTTCTAACATTGGATCTCAAAATTCAGATCAATCTAAAAGATCTTGTTTATAAAATTGCACACCTTTACATTGGTGGGATGTGTATAATTTTGCACAAAGTATTATCTAGTTACAAAAAATGAAATGTTTTCAAGTCTTAAATTGAATTAAAGATCATGCAAGATATTGTGGTGATATTGATTATCCTTTACAAACTTTAAGGTATGATCAGTAAAAGGTATTTGCTAAGTGCATTATTAATCATAAAAACTTTACAAATTTGGTATATACTGTAGGCAACTACAAAAATGTATTATGCAAGGTATTTGTTGACTTTATAGGATACTTAAACATATCATGATCTAGAATACCCAGTGCTAAGGTATTTTGTATGTAGTGTTTCATTGTTGATCACCTACAAAAGTGATACAAAACATGCTCCTTTGTCAAAATATACTTTTGATCTCATGGTCACCTATTTTGCAGCAAAGACTTTACATTGTGTAGAGAAATGCAATGTGATATTCTTGTTGCAACTGCGTAAATTGTATAGATTTTGCGCATGTAGCCATATGACCAACGTTTAGAAACCTTCAGCTTAAATCTAAGTTTCACATATCTTCAGACAGTAACGTATATCATATACGTTACTGTCTGAAGATATGTGAAAACATTTGAAAGCGCTAACAGAAATAAACGTATAAAAAATTAAAGAACTTTGTATTCTGCATTTCCCAAAACATACTTTATATATATATATAGTAAAATCTCTAACTTGCCGTATATAAGCAAAAACGCTAATTTAAATTTGCCGTAGCTTTCGGCCTTGCGGCCTTCTTCAGCAGCATTTATTCTACATACACATATATATAAAACAAAACAATGGAAGTGACGTAACGTCAATGAACGACGCCCGCCTTGGCGTTGTTTGCCGTCTGCCGCGTTATTCTTTGGTATTAACTCCATACGGTCTATAGGTTCTTAATTTATTTTTCCACAAATGTTCTATTGTTTTTCTGTATTGGTCATTCCCGTATAGCTTTTCCAGCCCCATTATTGAAAAATCATTAACTGTGTGGTCGTTCGTGTAAAAATGCGCCGCTAACGGATAGTTGTATTTGGTTCGTATTCTGGATAAATTTAGAAGGTGTCTTTGGTACAACGTATCCCCTGTTTCTCCAACATAAATATAACGTTCGCAACGCTTACAATAAAATGCATACACCACAACATTCGTAGATTTGCACGTGATCTGATTTCGAACCTTATACGAGGCCCCGTTCACACCAATGAATGTGTCTGCTTCAATAAAGTACGGACAAATCGCACACTTTTTTGGATCTGCAAGGAAGCACAGGAATTCGGCTGTTGAAAAATAGTTTATTGTGTTTCTTATGAACGAGAATGTCTTGCAGGTTATTATCTCTTCTAAATGCCGCACTTGGAGGATTCGGGAATATTTCTTTTATTTCTATCTGAGGTGTGTAATTCAGGTAGGTGTTTTCGTACTATTTGTCCTACATTCGGAGCGCTCTGGAAAATGTCAGTACCAAGGGGATTCTTTCAGTGTTTTCTTTATCTATTATACTGTAATAGGTCACTTATTTTCTTACTATCTATTTATTTAATTCTGTTCAATATGTCGATCTTCATAGCCTCGTTTTCTGTAACTGAGTTTTAATATTCTCTCTATGTTGTTTTGTAAGTCGATCCATTAGTACATATTCGCTTAGCAGCGGAGGGCAAGTCCATATGGTATTGATTTTTTTGTCGATTCCGGATGAGACGAATTTTTTATGCAAGTACAGGTGTTTATCTGTGGTTTAGTGTATAGGTCTGTTATTAAAAATGCCATTCTGAATCTTCGTCATTACGTCGAGAAACTCAAGTTTTTCAGCTGAATATCTTAATTCTAATTTTATTCTTGGATGAAGGTTATTCCCAAGCTCGTGGAATGTTTTTAACGACTCGATACCGTGAGTCCAAAGGACCCAAACGTCATCAACATACCGGAAATACTCAAGCGGAAGTTTATCTGTTATCTCCATCAGCTGTGATTCCCATGATCCAAGATATGTAGATGCGTAATTCATCCCTAAGTGAGGCAATCGCTGTTCCTTCTGTCTGAGTGAATTTTCTTCCATCAAATGAAATAGTGTTATTTTCAAGGACAGTGTCCATCATATTAAGAACATCTTCTGTGGGTATGCTAGGGTTGGCACGTTGATTTAATGCATGTGCAACCGCATCTCGTGCCTCTGCCCGTGGGACACTTGGGTACATTGCTTTCACGTCTAAACAGAAAAGAATTGTTCCTGCCGGAAGTGGTTGTTTAATATTCTCTAATTTTCTTAAGAAATCAGTGGTGTCTTTAATATTTGAAGGAAGTGATGTCACATGGGCGCGTAGCTCCATTTCTACTATTTCTGCCATTTTCTCCGTAGGATGATTTCTCCCATTTACTATTGTTCTCAATGGCACCCCTGTTTTATGCAGTTTCGGATTACCTTGCAGTTTAACCGATGTACCACCAGTTGACGTCAAATATCCTTTTAAATCTTTTGAAATTGATCCTTTTTGCACATATCATCTGCCATCTTTTTCACTTTGTTTTCAATAGTTTTTGTTCTATCTTCGTTCACCTCCATATAAGTGGCATTGTCAGTCATCTCGGCCTGAAGTTTACCTCTGTAGTCCTCTGTATCCATAACAACGATACCAGACCCCTTATCTGCCGGACGTATAACTAAAGTATCATTATCAGTTACTTGTCATTGTCGGAGGTGAAGAATCTGTACGACAAGATTTTCAAAATAGAACATTTCATATCCCTTACATCTAGACTTAAGGTTTACGAATTCAAGAAATAGTAGCCTTCACACATAAAGATTTGCTGGTACATCTTAGTTTTTATTGGTGTTGTACTTCAAAATCCCACCGTCTGTTGAGGCCTTAACGCATACAATTTATATTCTGATAAAACTGAAATAAAGTAGATCACAAATATGACTGAGGTACTTTTTATGAGGTAATGTTGATTTCATGAATGGATATCGAGTAAGTTACCGCCGTTTACCTGACGTCATTCTCATGGTCTTCTACAGGGAATTCTTAGAGTTCAATTAAATATATGCATCATGTTCGTCTTATGAAGACTGGAAAAAGTGAACAAACATTTGTCTTATATTGATTCATTAATTTTTCTTTATTTTTGAAAACTTTGTGCCAATTATTCTACTTTTTTAAAATGCACCAGAATGCGTCTTGTCATGTTATAGTTTTCAATTTTCCCCCAGAGGATGTTCCCCTGCCCGCCACCTGCATCACCATCCCACACTTGTCCCAATCAACACGTTTTTTGTAAACATTTTAAAGGCCTGGCATCGCTCAGTATTATTTATTGATTTGCGCTACCACGACATGTTGAATTTATTAGGAGTTTCAAACCGTCAATTATGCCCCCCTTCAAAGAAGTGGGTCAATTACTTAGCATTAGTCTGTCATTATGTCGGTCAGTCGGTCCATAAATCAAATGGTTTCCGATCAGTAACTTAACGCTTAGGCATAGGACTTTCAAACGTGGTATGGGGATTATCCATGACCAGAAGATGACTCCCCCTTTTTTTTTTCTTTTTTTTTTTGGGGGGGGGGGGGTCTTTAGGTCAAAGATCAAGATCAAATTGACCTTGAATGTCAAAATGGTTTCCAATTAATAACTCAACAAATCATAGGAGTTTGACCTTCAAACTTCACAGGTGCATTGATCTTGGCTTGTAGATGATCCCTAATGCTATTGGGGTCAAGGGATCAAAGGTCAATGTCATATTAACATAGGTAAAAACTGTTTCAGATCAATAACTTGAAAACCCATTGGCCCTTTGCCCTCAAACTGCATTAGGTACATTGGTCAGTAGATGACCCCTATTGCTTTTGAAGTCAAGAGGTCAAATGCTAAGGTCACATTGACCTTGTAGGTAAAACCGGTTTCCTATCAATAACTTGACAACCCATGAGCTGTTGGCCCTTAAACTTCGTAGGTGCATTTGTCTTGGCAAATAGATGACCCTATTAATTCTCGGGCCAAAGGTCAAGGTCATATTGACCTTGAAGGTAAAAACGGTTTCCGATTAATTACTTGACAACCCATGGGCCTTTGGCCGTCAAACAATATAGGTATATTGTTTTTGGCCAGCAGATGACCCCTATTGATTTTGAGGTCAGGGGGTCAAAGGTTAAGGGCACATGACCTTGTATATCAAAACATATTCCTATCAATAACTCGACAACCCATGGACCCTTGACCTTCAGACTTCATAAGTGCTCTTTGTCAGATGATGACCTCAATGGGTTTTTGGGGTAAAGAGGTTAGATGTCAAGATTACATTGACCTAATAGGTAAAACGTTCCTGATCAATATCTCATCAACTCATGGGCCCTTTACCTTCAAACTTCATAGATGCATTGGTATTGGCCAGTAGATAACCCCTATTTGTTTAAGGTTCAAAGGTCAAAGTCACATAGGCCTATAGACCTTGTACGTAAAGACGGTTTCCGACCAATGATTCATCAACTTAAGTTGCTTTGGTTGATATTTTTTTATCAAACTTAAAATGCTTTTGGTATGCACATTTTAGTTAAGGTCTAATGTAACATAACAAATTGGCAGTCATAAAAGAGGAATACATAAAATCATAAAATTAATGCATATATAATTATTATTTGGTGAGATTTGTGATAACTTATCATAAAATTGCTGCCCATAACCTTTACGGTCACAATGACCTAGTGACTAGTCATGACCAGTAGATAACAGCTATTGATTTTTTGGTCACTAGATCAAAAGTCAGTCACAATAACCTAATCACATGACTAATTAGCTGCCGATAGGGGACATATCTAGGGGACATACATGTTTTACAAACATATCTTGTTAATCATATATTGTAGATAGTCACATGATAATATGGGTCTCTCTTATGGCCATCAATTGCTACAGTGATTGTGGGCCATAAACCGCTGGGTACTAGAACACTAAATCTGTGTATTTCTTCCTCGGTCCGCCTATCATACAGCTTATTACGGTACGTTTAAAAAGTATTGTAGAACTCTATCAAATGGAAAAAAATCTTTAAAACATTACATATAAAGAACAGTGGTGAACGTAACGAATGGTTGTCCAGCCAGACTTATTATGATAATTCGTATATAATTGCTTCTTATAGTCCCGTGTAAAAAACTTAAATGCTGGCAGTTATAGACTGTCTATTTGCTTGTGGACAGCGACATATGGCCCCATGTAAAAACTGAAACGACTTTAGTAATAGGCTATATATTTCTCTTGTAGGTAGCCACGTATGGCCCCGTTAAAAAACCTTAAATATCGGCAGTACTGGACTGCCTATTCGCCTGGGGACAGCGACATATGGCCCCATGTAAAAACTGAAACGACTTTAGTAAAAGGCTATATATTTCTCTAGCAGGTAGCCACGTATGGCCCCGTTAAAAAACCTTAAATATCGGCAGTACTGGACTGCCTATTCGCCTGGGGACAGCGACATATGGCCCCATGTAAAAACTGAAACGACTTTAGTAATAGGCTATATATTTCTCTTGTAGGTAGCCACGTATGGCCCCGTGTAAAAAACTTTAATATCGGCAGTACTGGACTGCCTATTCGCCTGGGGACAGCGACATATGGCCCCATGTAAAAACTGAAACGACTTTAGTAATATGCTATATATTTCTCTTGTAGGAAGCCACGTATGGCCCCGTGTAAAAAACTTAAATCTCAGCAGTACTGGACTGTCTATTCGTCTGTGGACAGCCACATATGGCCCCGTGTAAAAACTGAAACGACTTTAGTAAAAGGCTATATATTTCTCTAGCAGGTAGCCACGTATGGCCCCCTGTAAAAAACTTAAATATCGGCAGTACTGGACTGTCTATTCGCCTGTGGACAGCCACATATGGCCCAATGTAAAAACTGAAACGACTATAGTAAAAGGCTATATATTACTCTAGCAGGTAGCCACGTATGGCCCCGTTAAAAAACCTTAAATATCGGCAGTACTGGACTGCCTATTCGCCTGGGGACAGCGACATATGGCCCCATGTAAAAACTGAAACGACTTTAGTAATAGGCTATATATTTCTTTTGCATGTAGCCACGTATGGCCCCGTTAAAAAACCTTAAATATCGGCAGTACTGGACTGCCTATTCGCCTGGGGACAGCAACATATGGCTCCATGTAAAAAAAACTGAAACGACTTTAGTAAAAGGCTATATATTTCTCTAGCAGGTAGCCACGTATGGCCCCGTGTAAAAAACCTTAAATATCGGCAGTACTGGACTGCCTATTCGCCTGGGGACAGCGACATATGGCCCCATGTAAAAACTGAAACGACTTTAGTAATAGGCTATATATTTCTCTAGCAGGTAGCCACGTATGGCCCCCTGTAAAAAACTTTAATATCGGCAGTACTGGACTGCCTATTCGCCTGGGGACAGCGACATATGGCCCCATGTAAAAACTGAAACGACTTTAGTAATATGCTATATATTTCTCTTGTAGGAAGCCACGTATGGCCCCGTGTAAAAAACTTAAATCTCAGCAGTACTGGACTGTCTATTCGTCTGTGGACAGCCACATATGGCCCCGTGTAAAAACTGAAACGACTTTAGTAAAAGGCTATACATTTCTCTTGCAGGAAGCCACGTATGGCCCCGTGTAAAAAACTTTAATATCGGCAGTACTGGACTGCCTATTCGCCTTGGGACAGCGACATATGGCCCCATGTAAAAACTGAAACGACTTTAGTAATATGCTATATATTTCTCTTGTAGGAAGCCACGTATGGCCCCGTGTAAAAAAACTTAAATCTCAGCAGTACTGGACTGTCTATTCGTCTGTGGACAGCCACGTATGGCCCCGTGTAAAAAACTTTAATATCGGCAGTACTGGACTGCCTATTCGCCTGGGGACAGCGACATATGGCCCCATGTAAAAACTGAAACGACTTTAGTAATATGCTATATATTTCTCTTGTAGGAAGCCACGTATGGCCCCGTGTAAAAAACTTAAATCTCAGCAGTACTGGACTGTCTATTCGTCTGTGGACAGCCACATATGGCCCCGTGTAAAAACTGAAACGACTTTAGTAAAAGGCTATATATTTCTCTAGCAGGTAGCCACGTATGGCCCCCTGTAAAAAACTTAAATATCGGCAGTACTGGACTGTCTTTTTGCCTGTGGACAGCCACATATGGCCCAATTTTAAAAACTGAAACGACTATAGTAAACGGCTCTATATTTCTCTAGCAGGTAGCCGCGTATGGCCCCGTTAAAAAACCTTAAATATCGGCAGTACTGGACTGCCTATTCGCCTGGGGACAGCGACATATGGCCCCATGTAAAAACTGAAACGACTTTAGTAATAGGCTATATATTTCTCTAGCAGGTAGCCACGTATGGCCCCGTTAAAAAACCTTAAATATCGCCAGTACTGGACTGCCTATTCGCCTGGGGAAAGCGACATATGGCCCCATGTAAAAACTGAAACGACTTTAGTAAAAGGCAATATATTTATTTTTTTTTTCTTTTTTTTTTTTTTTTTTTTTCTTTTAATTCTTTTTTTTTTTTTAATTTTTTATTTTTTTGTTTGTTTTTTTTTTAATTATTTTTATTTAGTTTTTTTTCTTTTTGTGTTTGTTTTTAGCACATCCAGATAATATGCAGAACGTAATATGCCAGGTGTGCCGGCTCAAGGTCGGGGTCACACCTACAGGTCAAAGGATAAGACTTTGGTTTCATATCCGCTCCTTATCTCCGAAACCCATGAAGGATTTTAAGGCACCTTGTGACAAATGTTAACCGCATCGAAAACCATATGCAGAACCTTTCTTTGGCGTTTACCGCCGATACTATAAAATATACTACTAAAAAGTGTTGTTATATTTTTTGATACCTCCAAAAATGAAAATGTTGGTATTTGCAAATGGCATTTGCAAATGGTGGTACTGTTATCTACAGATGGCGAAGTGTTTAAAGATGTGTTTTTATAAATGGTGTAATTATCCAACCTCTACTTTGCAAATGGCGTCATGTAAAAATATGTACGAAAAAAATAAAAATAAAATATGTACAAAAAACTAAAATAAAATATGTATGCAAAATAAAAAAAGAATATGTATGCAAATCTTAAATAAAATATGTATGCAAACTAAAAATGAATATATATTGTATGCAAAAAACTAAAAAAAGTATGTATTCAAAACTAAAAAAATATATGTACGACAAACAAATAAAAATATGTACGAAAAACAAAAAAGAAGTATTGAAAAAAATACAAAAGTCCCTTTATGCCACCGTTCAAAATACTCTAGTACAGAAATTGTATTCCTAGAATTAAAAGATGCTGCGAAAAATATCCCGTTCTGTCGGTCATATACTTAATAACTTTGCAATGAAATAAAATGCAGTTTATATTTTTTCCAAAGAACTATAAATATACTCTATTACAATGTTCTGGTGAAACATCAAGTTTTTTGGTCGGACTATAAATAGTGATTTTTACAAATACATTATTAAGCTTATCAACAAACTTTCTTTTATGGAAAATCTAATATACTTCTTTAGAAAGAGCAAACATTATAAAACAAGTCAAAAACACTGTTTCGTATTTTGTATCTTCCATGGTCTGTCTCAGTATTGGATCTTCCATGCTAATTAATACTAACTCATTTGTACACTGCCTACTTTCTATTGACCAAATAATCAATTTGATAATTCATAATTGATTGTCTCAATGGTGGTTTTGTGGTTTTTTTTTCTTTATCACATCTAGCAGGTACCACGTATAGGCCACACGTCAAAACATGTATAATATCGGCAGGTACTTGCTATGCTCCTGATATACGCCTGAGGACACGAATACATGAGCTCCATAGATAGTATAATGGGCACTTGATAAAACGACTATATACGTGATTTAGGCTTATATACTCCTCTGCGTGGGCTGGGTGTAGGTAGGCTCTCGCTCATCGAACCCTGCTCTCGTCCTCATAAAATCTCTCACTATCCCGCAGATGATGAGAATATGTCCTACATTCGAGCCGGATATCACTGCGAGATCATCGCCCGCATGTAAAATACTGTGTAACGGGAACTATTTTGTTAATATATGAGCGTGTATTATTATTTTCTAGCGTTCATTGTGTTTGGCACAGTCCAACGTCTTGGACCTCCGCTGTAAAAAGACCTGCTAAATCTCTCAGCTCACAGATGATTCGTGAAGCGTTGTGTCATAATTGTCTGTTGGAATAGCTCAGTACTCTTAATGGCATTCCCCGTAGTCATAAATACATAAAACTGGACTCTCTCATGCTATAATACGTACAATCAATATTTATATTTCTCATACAGTCAGCCCACTTTGGTTTACCCACACTTGTACATATAACCTCTCAATATTCAGGACAGTACATAGCATCCTGCTCATGAATCGCCTGTGTGGGACTCAATACCACTTCTGTTATGCTGTCCACTTGCTAATATAGGAGTTTCAAAAATAATTTAGAATAAAAAACGATCGTTGTTAGTAATAAGAGCTTATAATATTCTCATAAGCGTGGTAAGACCACGTATGACATCCACGTTTTAGACAACCTAAATAATCCGAAGTCGGAGTAAAGTGGTACATGCACATATTCGCGCTGAGAGAGAAACTCTCATGCGAACATCTATATTCTGTTTGTGAGACCACCGTGTAAAACAATGAAACTTAGGTCTTTAGTTAAATCGAGCCTATAACTTAATTTCTTCTTCAGAGGCATAGCAAGCACTCATGGTCTACACCGTCGCTACATAAAATACGATTAATACTCGTAAGCAGTATGACTCTGTCTCTGTTGGCACCTATCTTTTGGTGAACTACAAGTTCCACTAATTGACCCTTATTATGGTATTAAAAATCTTGATAATCGACACATTGGTTTACTAATATAGAAGTCCTTTCATCTCATCTTGCATGAGAAGCCACGTTTGGGTCCACATTGTAAAAAAACTTTATTATCGGCAGAACTCACAATAGGACATGCCTTAATTTCGCCTTGGGCGGACAGTGACAGATAATACGCCCCCAATGTAGGTACTGGCAAACGACGTTAGTAAGTTATGCTACTCGGTATTTTTTTGCTCTCTGAGGAATCCTACGGTATGAAGACTCCTCTGTGTTATAAAACTAAAAATGATCAGCTGAGCTACTGGACTGATATCTTACATGGTTTTATCGTCTGCGTCTGACAGCCTATCTATAGGCGCGCGCGGTGTAAAAAAACATTAATGTAAACCTGCACCCTTAAGATTGAAAAGCGCTATATATTCTCTAGCAGGTAGCCACGTACTCTGACTCCACGAATTACACAAATTACTTGAAATATCGTGGCGCGAGTACCTGCCGAAACATGCCTATTCGCCTGGCGACTCAGCGAACATATAGGCCCCATAGTAGAATAACATCGCAGTGAATACGGGGGTCGGACCCCATATAAGTGAGAGTGAGGCTTTATCACCTATAATAGTGCGTTAGTCTGGTAGTCCATAGTCAGGCCGCGCGTTAGCAACAAAACCTACTAAATGTCTCGGGCGAAGTTACATTAACAAAGTTGTCGGGTTCTCTTAAACTTTCGCCATTGTAGGTCAATAGTTCTTGATCCATATAGCGGGTCCATCCATGTTACAAAGAACTCGTAATCTTGGCGTGACTATAAGGATACATAAGGCAATTATATTTCTCAGACAGAAGCCTAACGTAATGACTCCATGTTATCATATAAAAAACCTTAAATAATCGGCTCTAGTACTCGGACTGCCTCTCCTCGGCCTGGGTTAAACAGCCGACACACTGCGCCCATGCTAAAATACAGAAAACGATTTTAGTAATAGCTGTATAATTTTACTTCTTATAGTCATAATAAGCGCATACGGTTTATGGTTCACCGACTTTAAAAAAACCTTAAATTCCGCGCCTCCCAAGTAAAATGACTAGCACTAATTTGGCGTGGTACCTGTTATGTTAGCAGCCAATATAATTCGGCTCCGCTAGTATAGGAAACTGAACGACTTTGGTAAAAGGCTATTATATTTCTCTATTTAGCTATGAGTCGACTGACGTCTGACCCTCGTTATGCTAAGATAAAGCTATCAACATACTACTCAGTTAATTTAGAATCTTCACCATCCATTCCTGACACTGCTGGATTGCCCCACATGGCCCACAGATGTAAGGAGAACACTCAGATAATAAACGACATATTAGATAATATGCTTGTACTAGAGTACACAACTTTAACACATAAGTAGCCACGTTAACTGGGACAACTCGTGTGGTTAAAAACAACATAATAAAATCTCACTGAGCAGAATAAATAATAAAACTAGACCTTAGGTTATGCCTGAATAGATCAGCAACAAAAGATAATATAGAGCTACTCGCGGCTGATAATATACATACATGAAAATAAAATATAGCGACATCAAGTTTAAAAAATGAGGCGTGTATATTTCATCATATGATGTAGCGCGCCGCTATAGAAGCCTGTTGTAAAAAGAAAAAGCTATAACTCTCCGCTAGCAATAGAATCAATATAAATTCTCGCCTGATGCAAGAACAACACACAAATTATGAGACCCGTGATAAAAACTGAAAAACAGAATTTAGTAAATAGGGGCGGTATTTTACGGATTACTCTCTATGCAATGTAAGCCACAGAAATATGGCACCCGCTAGTAAAAAACTTAAATCATGCTTGAGACAGTGTCAATCATAATTTCGCCTGAGGAACAAGACTCTATGGCCCTAGTAAAAGAATCTGACCACATTCTATTCAGGTGATATGCTGAAATCACTGTCTTCTCTCGCAGGAAGCCACTAATCTCATTGGACCGTTACTAGAGAAATAGATACATTTTCCTAGAAATGTTGATATAAAACAGCGACGAATCGCTTGTTAGTGATGGTCTGTCCCGATAGCAGGAGAAGAATTATCACCCCGATTTGACTCCTTTGGGTAATACATGGAACTGATAATATCTTATAATGCCACCACATAAGCCTCAAGAAGTAATTGCAGCGTTTCTCCTAATATGTTATAGTATTCCTCATAGAAAACTTATAAATCACCAATGACTCTCCAAATTCATGTTAAATCGGTCTCTAGCAAATGAAACCTTTCAATTGAAGCAATTTTTTCTTATTATATGGCTTAGCCCTACTGCTCGCGCCACGTGTAAAAAATAACTTAAAATAATTTTAGAGTATTAGGATCTGTTTAACTTACGTAATTGAGATTAATATGTGACTATGTAGTCGTACTCCCCTCTATAACAAGTGCGTAATTTTACTCTGAAGTTTTTAACGGAACTAAATCTACCTACTGCGCTAGGCAGTCCTATCAATATGGGCCTCAATCAGAGATAGTTCATAAAAACGTGATTTATTCCAGAGCAAAGTGACAAAATATGCACTTTGGTTTACTTATATGTATACATCTCTCTAGCCAACTGATTATGGACTCTCTCCTGATGATGCAAACCTAATGTCTAAGGTAAAGTTAAACTCTAAGAGCCTGTGTCTACATTTATTGTGCTTAGTCTGTGATAACTAGCTCCCAACTGGTCTCGACACCCATAGTAAGAGAAGCTAAATTGAGCTATATAAGTGTAAATAGATTGACTCTCATAAATATTGGCCGTCTGGTCTAGGCTTTCATCTCTTATGGTCCATATGAATAAAAATATTACTTACAGCTATGCTCAAAACAATGTAATAAAGTTTTACTAGAGGATTATCTAAACTTAACGTAATACAACACATATAATGGTGCTCTCACCACGCTTTCATCTAAATCAACTTAAATTGCTTGTATGTAAAACTAGACTCAGCGCGTGTGTCGTGTTGGTGAAGATGCCCCACCAGATATCGCACCTCCCCATTGTATTAACACACACTGAATTATGAAGACTTTTAGTTATCAAATGGCCCTATATAATTTGTGCTGCACTCCGCATCCTTATCTTAGAACAAGGCACGACTCCACGATTGGCCCTCATGAAATTAAAGTCTTAGAATATCGGTATGCCTAGGTGCGAATGAACTTTCGTCCTCTCTCTCTCCTCTCTTAGCCACATATTCCCCGCCATGTAAACATTAACTCTTATAATATATCGAGCAGGACTACTACGTCTTTACATCTAAGCATCTCTGTTCAACGAACTACGCTAAGGTACATAAGGTCACTCTCCATTGTAAATCAACACGTGAAAATGACCTTTAGTAAAGTCTGTAAAATTGCAACTCAAGAGAGCAGGGCGCTTTGCAACAACGAAATAGGTCAGGCACCCATGTGTAATAACTGAAATCCTAAACTAACGAGACTTTGTGTGTCAAGGAAATATATGAAATCTCTCTCATTCAGTCTATATGCTCTCTCAATACATAGTTCCAGTACTACCATAAAATTGTATAGGACCAATACCCAGAGCGAAAAAAAATTATAATAATGAACACTTTGGTGCAAATCAAAATGGACTAATTGGAAATATGTTTTCAATATAAAGTTTTGCCACGCTAATAGGACACCCGAGTTAACAACCTATATTACTAAATAAATGAGACAATGGATAAATTATCTAACTGTCATTTGCCTACCTTGATGAAATAATCGCCCTATGAGAACCTTATGTATATATTAGAGTGAAATTGACTTTTGTTTAAAGAGTCCCTGTCAAAATTTCTTTGCAGATGCCATATATATAGCCCCATGCATATATTCTAAACGGTCTCTCAGCAATGACTTTGCATTGATTTCTAGTGGCATTATTGTTTTACGTTATTCTTTATAATAGATAAGCCCATCTGATTTATTGTGTGTCACCCACAAAATCTTTCACTCAAAACGTTGCGCTATTCTAATGGAAGAGGTAGCATCTCTGTCTCTCATACATATACTATAGACCTCAATATGGTCCTCCTCATGTAAGAAGAATTTTAATGACAAGACACAATACTGAAACTGATCTATTCCTCGTGGACAAACACATGTGGCTCCCCTGTAATTAAACACTCGAACTGAACAATTAGTAATGAGGCTGTCTCTGGATGTGTTCTTGCAGGGTTATATGCACACTTATGGCTCTTTTATGATGGAAAACTTTTAACGGTTTAAACGCAGAGAATTCTTGTCTATTATTTGTCCTTCGTGACAACGGTAGTATTATTGACCCTGGAAACTGACTCATATTTTTACTGGATAGCAAGAGTAATCTCTGCGGTCTTTTTTTAACCGAAGCTCCACGATATTGCCGCTCTAATACTGAACACTACTAGACTCGGTCAATCACATGTCACAACTGTGTAACCATAAGCTTACATATGCAAGTTACGTTAAAAACAATCTAAAGGGTCTAAAGAAGAGACAATACGCTCTTTATACGATGTGGTGGTCAGTTCACATAGAAGCCGCCAGAAATAAGCGGAGTGATTCTCTAGAGGGTTGATATGTGTTTATATATTGCTCTGCTTGCCAGGAACACGAGGTCACGGTAAATAGACCTACATATAAAAATACCTTAAAGGATTATGGTGTGTGGATTACTCAGGTCCAAGTTTTTTTAATATCTGTCCCTTTACAGGTATGAGTATTATATTTGATCGTCCCATGCGAAAGTGCCTAAGTTCCTCCAACAAGACTATTTTATTACCACATTTAGCCAACCGACAAGTAATTACGTAACTTCCTATCTGAAGAACCATTTACATCTAGTATTGCCTCTCTCATTTAGATACAAATTCAAAACGGTTCAAGGCAACTAACAATATAGTTGTGGCATTCGTTCTATGACAATAGCCACGTAATGGCCCCGATTTCAAGAACTATTGAGATGCGATAGACCTTCACTAGATACTGGACTCGGTCTATTCACTTGTGGATCAGCCACCATATAGATCCCCTTGTTGAGAAACCGAAACCAACTGACTCTGTTCAGAATTAGGCGGCTATATTATGTTTTTCAAGGTTAGCCACTATATGATGTAAACTACTCTCAAAACTCAAATAACGTAACCTTGTTAGGTTTGTACCTAATGTAACCTACTTCTATGTAAAAATTCGCCAAGATAGGTATACACCCGATAGATTGAGGCAAGTATATGCCATCTTTTCTTTCAACACGTCGTGAGCATGTATAATCGTTAAACTTTGCATAGTCTGGCATTTTCCAAAGGCTGTGTCATCAATTATAGTCGTACCACTCCTCTTGTGTATACCTTTGATCGTAACTAAAATAACAGTATGCAGGCCTATGGGTCGTCCAGAAATAGCTTTTAGAATTCTTAATCCTTCGCTTAAGTACAGCCACACAGTGGCCTAATGTAAAAACTGAGATGACTTTAGATATATGCTGTATATATTGTCTTGCAGACAGGCACGTATGACCTCATGAAAATATATAAATGGTTAAACGACGAACTTGTTTATTTTCTACGTATGGCCCTGTAACACCGCACTTTGGCGTCAAACGCACTTTGGGGTCCAACCCCAAGTGCGTTACTTACTTTGGGGTCCGACCCCAGAGTGCGTTACGCTCTTTGGGGTCCAATTTCGACCCCAAAGTGCGTTAAACAGGTACATATGCATTTTTTAACATCAGGCAAACGACCGCACTTTGGGTTATAGAAATTTATGTTCATTATATCTTAAATAATATATTGTAGTCAAAGCCAATGGTAAACAAAAAATCAAGGTATTAAATAGATACAAACATGTGCCCTGAATTTTAGTAGAATCAATAGGGATTTAAATGGTCTTGATTAGTAGGTGAAATTTTCCATTTATTTTAAAAGAATGTACACTTTTCATTTACTCCATTGTTTTTAGCTAAATGTATTATTTTCCCGTATTTTATTTACACATTTTATAGAAATATGATAGTCTTAGCATAGACAAAGGTATAAATTCTGGAAGTTTTAGTAAGACATTTCAGTAAAAAATGTGCCCGATAATATGTTGAAAGAGCCATTTATTTAGCTAAATGTGACATATAAGAAACTTGACTAGGACTGTGTAGATGCGGCTTTAAGTAGTAGGCCGTACAGGCAGTACTAAAAATATCAACTATTAAAATAGTCGCACATTAAGAGCGGAGCTGCAGAATAATGTAAAATTCTCACTGGGGGTATAGAGGGGATTGTGGGGAATCTACCCCCCCCCCGAGGGTTAAACGTAACGTTTTAAAGGCCCATTATACTTTTATTTGTTTTCTCAAAAAGCTTTTTATTTTGATGTTCTTCTATATTATAAAAAAAAAACAACAACACATTGCCATCTTTTACATCTGTTGCTTTTTGGCAATGAGTACAGTTATAGTGAATTAGTATTTTACATGGAAGTCAAATACTACAGTGTTTTGACTTGTTTCATGATGTTTGCTCTTTCTAAAGAAGTATATTAGATTTTCCATAAAAGAAAGTTTGTTGATAAGCTTAATAATGTATTTGTAAAAATCACTATTTTTATAATCCGACCAAAAAACTTGATGTTTCACCAGAACATTGCAATAGAGTATATTTATAGTTCTTTGGAAAAAGATATAAACTGCATTTTATTTCATTGCAAAGTTATCAAGTATATGACCGACAGAACGGGATATTTTTCGCAGCATCTTTAAATTCTAGGAATACAATTTCTGTACTAGAGTATTTTGAACGGTGGCATAAAGGGACATTTGTATTTTTTTCATACTTCTTTTTTGTTTTTCGTACATATTTTTTTATTTGTTTGTCGTACATATATTTTTTAGTTTGAATACATACTTTTTTTAGTTTTGCATACATATTCATTTTTAGTTTGCATACATATTTTATTTAAGATTTGCATACATATTCTTTTTTATTTTGCATACATATTTTATTTTAGTTTTTTTGTACATATTTTATTTTTATTTTTTCGTACATATTTTTACATGACGCCATTTGCAAAGTAGAGGTTTGGATAATTACACCATTTGTAAAACACCATCTTTAAACACTTCGCCATCTGTAGATAACAGTACCCCATTTGCAAATGACATTTGCAAATACCAACATTTTCATTTTTGGAGGTATCAAAATATAACAACACTTTTAAGTATATATTTATAGTATCGGCGGTAACTGAGATGACTTTAGATATATGTTGTATATATTGTCTTGCAGACAGGCACGTATGACCTCATGAAAATATATAAATGGTTAAACGACAAACTTGTTTATTTTCTACGTATGGCCCTGTAACACCGCACTTTGGCGTCAAACGCACTTTGGGGTCCAACCCCAAGTGCGTTACTTACTTTGGGGTCCGACCCCAGAGTGCGTTACGCTCTTTGGGGTCCAATTTCGACCCCAAAGTGCGTTAAACAGGTACATATGCATGTTTTAACATCAGGCAAACGACCGCACTTTGGGGTTATAGAAATTTATGTTCATTATATCTTAAATAATATATTGTAGTCAAAGCCAATGGTAAACAAAAAATCAAGGTATTAAATAGATACAAACATGTGCCCTGAATTTTAGTAGAATCAATAGGGATTTAAATGGTCTTGATTAGTAGGTGAAATTTTCCATTTATTTTAAAAGAATGTACACTTTTCATTTACTCCATTGTTTTTAGCTAAATGTATTATTTTCCCGTATTTTATTTACACATTTTATAGAAATATGATAGTCTTAGCATAGACAAAGGTATAAATTCTGGAAGTTTTAGTAAGACATTTCAGTAAAAAATGTGCCTGATAATATGTTGAAAGAGCCATTTATTTAGCTAAATGTGACATATAAGAAACTTGACTAGGACTGTGTAGATGCGGCTTTAAGTAGTAGTCCGTACAGGCAGTACTAAAATATCAACTATTTAAGTAGTCGCACATTAAGAGCGGAGCTTCAGAAAAATGTAAAATTCTCACTGGGGGTATAGAGGGGAGTGTGGGGTATCGATCCCCCCGAGGGTTAAAAATAACATTTTAAAGGCCCATTATGCTTTTATTTGTTTTTCTTAAAAGCTGTTTTATTTTGATGTTCTTTTATATTATGAAAAATACACATTGGTCATTACCTGAACCATCCTTTTCATCTGTTGCTTTTTGACAATGATGAGTACAGTTATAGTGAATAAGTATTTTATATGGAAATACTACATTGTTTTGACTATTTTTATGAAAAATAATTTCACATTTATCGCTACTTTATTCATGTAACAAGCATCTTACATTTCTCTGATACCATTATTTTAACATTATAAAATTCATGTTTGCTCTTTCTAAAGAAGTATGTAAGATTTCCTATTAAAAAAGCCTCTGGCGAACGGTTGTTACGGAGCTTACAAAAACCCTTTTAAGTGTGTTGATAAGCTTAATAATGTATTTGTAAAAATCACTATTTATAGTCCGATCGAAAAACTTGATGTTTCACCAGAACATTGCAATAAAGTATATTTATAGTTCTTTGGAAAAAAATATTAACTGCGTTTTATTTCATTCCCAACATATTTAAAAAGGGGCTCAACATGGCACCAAAAGTTATCAAGTAAAATTTTTAATGACTGACAGAACGGGATATTTTTCGCAGGATCATTTAACTTTAGGAATACACAATTTCTGTACTAGAGTATTTTGAACGGTGGCGTAAAAGTGACATTTGCAACTTTTTTGTTTTTGATACTTGTTTGTTTTTGTTTTTATTCGTACATATTTTTGGGGTTTTTGTTTGTTTGTCGTACCACGGATTTATAATATAAATCCGTGGTCGTACATATTTTTTTTCTAGTTTTGAATACATACTTTTTTTTGTTTTGCATACATATTCTTTTTTAGTTTTGCATACAAATTCTTTTTTAGTTTTGCATACATATTTTATTTGAGTTTTTGTACATATTTTATTTTTCGTTTTGTTTTTTACTTTTTTCGTACAAATTTTTACATGACGCCATTTGCAAAGTAGAGGTTTGGATAATTACACCATTTGTGATAAAACACCATCTTTAAACACTTCGCCATCTGTAGATAAACAGTACCCCATTTGCAAATGACATTTGGCAAATTACCAACATTTTTCATTTATTGGAGTATCAAAAGATACAACAACTTTTTTAAGTATATAAATCTATATAACAACCACTTTTAAGTCTTTTATATATTGACATTTGCAATACCAACTCCCTTGCCCCTAGGGGGAGTGCGGGTTAAAAAGGAATGTGTTTTGGTCTGCACTGTTCGGGGCCCCATAAGGCGGGGAAATGTTATTATCTGAATATCCCCGCAGGGCAAAGATTTTTTACCAAGTGGTCGTTTGGGTTTTAAAGCAATCCCCCCGGGCATTCTCGGGATTTAAGGTTGGTGGTGCATATTCATGGAATAAAAACCAAAACAGCCCTTTTCCAAAAAAGACCACTACTATAATAGAATAAATTAAAAAAATAATTAATAATACATTGATTTAAAAAAAAGGACCGAAAAAAGGTCGGGCGAAACCCGACTTGCGCGGGCCAAAAAAGACTGGACCGATTCCAGAAAAGGGCCAAATGTGACCAAAACCACTGCGGGAGTTTTACAAAATCAACTTGGACTGTTATGAGATGTGAAGGGGGTTTTTGTTGGGGTAAATATTACGAAAAAATAAAAATATACGAAAATCTACAATAAAATAGAAAAGCAAAACCCCAAAAAAATTAAATAAAATATGTATGCAAAACTTAAAAAAGTCACTTTTTTGCCCCCCGTAATTTTGTGAACACAAATTTTTGGGAAAATTTTTAAAGTTTGGTAAAAATTAATGAAATTTTTTCATTAAAGCATCACCAAAGTATTTTACCGCCATCTTGAATCCACCTTAAAATATTTTCAATGTCGCAGATTTAAAAATAAGTCATTCTCAGTATTTTTAAACAAAATCAAATACACCTTTAGACCTTGGAACCCCAAAGTGCGTTGATATGTAGATATTAACCACTTTGGGGCATTTCTCGATTTTGACCCAAAGTGCGTTTGACCCCAAAATGCGGTGCGAAGTTTTAAGCATTTGGGGGCGACCCCAAAAATGCGTTTTAAACCCCAAAATGCGGGTTACAGAGGTATCAAAAAAAAAACACTTTTTAGTATATATTTTGTATCGGGGTAACCCAAAGAAAGGTTCTGCATATGGTTTCGATCGGGTTAACATTTGTCAAAAAGGGGCCTTAAAAAACCTTCCCTGGTTTCGGAGATAAAGGGGGGGGATATAAAACCAAAGTCTTTATCCTTTTTACCTGTAGGTTTTGACCCCGACCTTGAGGGGGCCACACCTGGATAACGGGTTTTGCATATTATCTGGATGTCTAAAGAATTCATAATTCTAATTCTCAGGGGGGGGGGTTGAGTTGTTTTCATATTAGGGAATAATATGATCACCCTTTTAACAGCCTTTCCCAAAAAGACATTAATATAATAGTATATAATAATAAAAAAACAATAATATATAAAATAAATATGATATAAAAAAATTGGGGCCCAAAAGGGTCGACCGAAACCAGACTTGCCTGGCCGAAAACGACTGGGCCGATTCCTAAAATGGGCCAGAAAAGGGGGCCCCAACCACTGTGCTAGTTTTATACTCAACATGGGCTGTTTTTGGGGATTTGAAGGCGTTTTATTGGCTAAAATTTT
>NW_026866060.1:0-46303 GCF_026571515.1 Ruditapes philippinarum | reverse complement strand
CAAATTCTAAGAATGAAATTTTAAAGCAAAAAACAAATTTTCCCGGGCATTTTTTATAAACGTTTACATTTTAATTCTTTTAGCCTGTCAGAGTTTTGTTTAAAACCCCGTTACAGGGGAAAAACCGGTAAACTCGTCCCAAAAATTTAAATCGTACCCCATTTTAGTGAAAGTCCCTTTTAAATTTACTAGAAATTTTTTTCCCTCCCAAACTTTTAATTAAAAATAATGTTATGAATCATTTTTTAAACCATTTGAACAAAACTTAATAAGTTGAGGGGCATTTATAATCCCTCCAGGGGTTTGCTTTTTAATTTAAAAAAAATTTCCCCAGAAAATGACGTTAAGATATTGGGTTTAAAAATCAAAATTTGGGGGAAATTACAGCACGGGCAAGCCCCATCTTTATATTGATTTTTAAATAAAGCATTTGTCTTTTAACAAAAAAGGGTTTGAAAATGATTTTTTTGGGGGCGGGGACTGGCTGATATTTTAAAATTTTTCTTTAAAACAAAAAAATACGTAAATTTTTCCAAATTTTTCCCTGGAAAGGGGGGGGTTTTTCCCAAATAGAACAAAAAATCATAGTTAATGAAAAACATATCCCTTTTAAATTTTTAAAATGTTTTGAACATTTTTAAGGGTTGAACTTAAAAATTTAAAACCTAAAAAAAAGAATTTGCATCTTTTTTTTTTGGGCCAAAATTTTGGGGGCAAAAATCCATGGTTAGTAAACCCTTTCGAAAAAAGGTTTGGAGACTATTAACCTCGAAAACCGGGCATCATTTGGTATCATAAAACAATGATTTAAGGGTAAAATGGAAAAATAATTTTTATTGACATTTTAAATTTTTTTCCTATATTATCAAGTTTTTAAAAACACAAAACAACTTTGGATTAATTTCTTTAAATTGCCCAATTGTTTTTTTAATTTTTCGTTTAAGTTTGCCTTTAAATTTACATTACTTTGCAAAACTATTAACAAACATTTTTTAACCCATAAACGTCCCTCCCATTTTAACTTTTTTTTTTTCATTCTTTTTTATTTTGTAACCAGGGACAACTTAAAAGATAAAAACCTTTCGATATTAAGACGAGGCAATGGCTCCATTAGAAGAGAAAAAGTATATAACAAACCAAAAATTCTAGTGGTTTTTTTTCCTATAAATCGGGAATTTATTTTCACCCCTTGGGTGAAAAATGAATCATCGAAAAACTATTTATTTTTTCATTCATTTAATTTTTGTAACCATGACAACTTATAAAGTTTAAAACTTTTGATGATTCATATCACAAGATGAAAATAAATCCTGTATTATAAAAAAAAACTAGAAGGGTAAACTGAAATTGAAACTTGGTATTTAATAAATTTGAATTATTTTTCATACTTGGAAAAAACAAATTTTTGGGGACAGTAGAACGGCCCCTTGCCCTTAAAAGTTTTAAATGCCCTTGCTTTTAATTAAAGGTAAAAAGTTTTTAAATTTCCCGGGTTTAAAAGTTTCCCATTTATTTTATTTTTGGGATTTTATACGTGGACAAAACAAAAATTTTGGTGCCCAAAAGGGGAAATTTTAAATCATTTAGATTTTAAACCATTTTTAAATTAAAAATTTGACCTTGGCTAATTTGGCGTTCCATGGGAAACCCTTTTTATGAAATTTAAATTTTTTTAAACTAAAAAGGTGGAGAAAAGCAAATAATAAAAAATTTTGCAAATTAAAAAAATTTTCTTTTTCAAAATAAATAGGGTGAAAATGACCTCCTTTTTTAAAAACCCTTTTGACGTCATTTAGTACATGTGGCGTTATTTTTTCATTTAAACACCATCAGGTTTTTTTTTAAAAAAGAAAAATTTGCGAACTGAAACCACACCGAGTATTTTTTGATGAAAAAATACGTTTATAAAGCTTCCCCAAACAATCCCTTGTGAAAACAATCAATAAAATAACTGTTTTTCATTAATTTTAACATAGAAATTAATTTATTTTTTTTCTTTCGCTGACCAACCAAACAAAAATTTGCCCCAACTTTTTTCGTACGGCTGGTCTTTCTATTTTAAAACCAGTTTTTTTTCTAGATTTACCATATAATTCCAAAGAATTATGCAATGTACAACAAATTTGAAAAATCGCAAACAATTTAAGGGACGGACCCCCAACAAAAATTTACGTTTTTTTGTTGAAAAAAATGGATCCCTGGAAAAAAATTCGTTAAAGAAGGGGGGAAAAAAATTCCAGTTTGGGCGGGGAAAGACGAACTTTATTTGAGAATAAAATTTGGGACGTGTTAACAAATAATATTCGTATCTTAAAGGGGGTCTTTTACCAGTCACGGGTTGGGTTTCTATTTTCTTTTTTTCTTTCAGCTTTTTTTTTTTTTAATTAAAAGATGTGAAAAACAGGCAGTTTTAAAAATTTTTTTAAAAAATCTTTTACGGTATGGTTTACATAATGTAATTTTTTTATGTTAATATTTTATTTAAAACAATTTTTTTTTGGTTTTTAAAAAGTTGGGACAGCACACTTATTTTTTTAAAAAAGTCCCAGAATTTTCAGGGTTTTGAGAATTCAAATTAAAAGGTGTGTGTGTGGGGGGGGGGGGGGTTTTAAATGATGTGTTTTTTAAAAAGTGTTAAAAGCTATATTTTTGATTTTAAAAATAAATTTTTGAATTTTAAAAAAAGTAAAAATTAAACCCACGTCACGAAAAAACCAAAAATAAAGGGTTTTTGCGACCTCCGGATCCAGCCCAGCCGCGCACCCGCGTTTAAAAAACTCTTTTAAACCAAGTAGAGAAACTGAAGCAAAACAGCAGGGACCCTGATCAGACTCCCTTTAAAAGGGGCCTTTAAAAATTTTCCCTTAAAAAACCCTTGTCGGGAGTTCTTTATGATAACTTGTCCATAACAGGGCCCCTTTTTTGACAGTTATCACAAGAAACCCCCGACAAGTTTTATAAAAATACTGTAGCGGGTTTTTACTAACCTTCCCAAAACCCCCGGGTTTAAATTAAAAAAACCCAAAGGGTTTTTCTTTAAAACAAAAAAAAGACCCATTCACAATTTAAATTTTTGGACTTTTTTTAAAAATTACATTTTTTTTTTTTTAAAAAATAAAATGATTCTGGGTTATTTCAAAATCATTCCTCTATAATTTTTATTAATTTCATAAATTTTCAGATTTTAAATATAAAACCCCAAAGTTAAGTTTTTTAAAGTTTCTTTTTTAACTAAATAAAAAAAACACTCCTGAAAAATTTAAAATAAAAAAAGATTACTTATTAAAAAAATAAGCAAAAAAAAAAACCCCTACATTGGGAAAAAATTTGGTGGCTTTTTTCTCGTTGACAAAGGAAAAAAGCTTTTTGGGGTCCTTGAGGCAAAAGAAATTGAAAAGGGTTTCAAAACCCTTTCTTAAAATGGGTTTTAAAAAAAAAAGTAAACTCACTAAAAAATCCCTGCTAGAAAATAAAGGAAAGGGGGAAAGTTTTAAAAAATTAAAAAATTACTTAAAAAAAACATTTTTAAATTAAATAAAAAAAACCCTAAAACCCCGAACATTAAATCTTTAACCCCTTAAAAATGCCAAAAATTTTTAAGGGGAAAATTCTTACACTTGAAAAGTCTTTGGATTTAATTGAATTTTTAAAAATTGTTTTAACCGGGTAAACAGAAAAAATTTAGAGAAAATTATTTTAAATGAAAAAGTTTAAATAAAATTGTTTTAAAAAAATAAAAATCTGCCACCTACTTCCTTCGTGTAACATTTCCCCCCCTGTGAAAACGGTTTTAAAATTAGCAAAATAATACTTTTTTCTGTTAACTACATTTTTTCTGTGTATAAAAACAGAGCCCTTCTTTTGTTAAAACCCCTTTTTTTGGGAACCCAGCCATATAAAAAGGGAAACCAAAATATAATTTTACTGTTAAATAAATTTTTTTAAAAATATTTCATAAGATGTAATTTCTTTCCCCTTTTTAAAATTTACACAAAAATTTCTAAAAATTTACGGCGAATTGCCGTTTTTTAAATTTATCTTTAAAAATTTTTTCCGCTTCCCGGGACGGCGTTTATGTAACATTAAAAATTTTTTGAACAGTTCTAATTGAAACACCGCTGCCTTAAGCAAAAAAAGCGTAATTTAATATACTTTGATAAAAAAAGGGGACGCCAAAATCTTCAAAAAGGGGATCCCGTAAATGCCTCCCCCAAACCCGCTTTTGTCGGGTTTACTTATTCGTAAAAACGGGAAATCACCTTATCAATAACAAACTCAGTCCCAAGTAATAGGCTTTGCGGGAAATAAGCATAGCAACCTTGCAATAATTTTTGCTAAACGTCATTTTCAAAATTTCGGATGGGAAATAAACAATTTTTTTCTTTTGGCGCAAAATTTTCTCAAAGGTTTTTTGGACCAAACTTTAAATAAGTTGCCTTAAATGAAAAATTGTCGGTGTTTTTTTGGTTTGATTTTTTTTTACCAAATTATGCCCCTTTTTTTTTTTTCCTTAAATAAAATAAAAGGTGAAAAATTTTTCTTCTGTGCGCAACTCCACCTACTTTTCAAAAAGGGGTTTTTTTTCAAATTTTCAACAGAAACCACTTGTCATCAAGTCCCCTTATCCCAATTTTGGGTTTTGTTTTTGTGATTGGATAATTTTTTAAACCTAATTATGGCTCTTTTTTTTTTTCCAAAAAATTTGTAATTAAATTTTAATCAAACTACAACTTTTAAAAAAATTTTTTATATGCTTTTTTGAACGGGAAACTTTCTATTTGGGTTGAGGGCCTTTGTCAAACTCTTTCAGCCTGTTTTTGGGGTCCCTTAGAGTCAAGGTCAAAGTTTTTTTGTGTTTGGGATAATTTTTACCTAATTATGGCTCTTTGTTGTTGTTTGGGTTTTTTTTTTTTTTTTTTTTCATTAAAAAAGGGAATTATAATTTTTACCCCTAAACATATAAACAACTTTTTATTTCAGTAATTTGTTATTGAACCAAAAAACTTTCTTTGGTTTTTTACACCCCGTCAAACTTAAATTTCCTGCTTTTTTGGTCCCCTTGGGTCAAGGTCAAGGTCCGTTGCTTTAAAAAAAAGAAAAAAATGTTTCCCCGTCAATAACTGAATAAGGGAAGAAAAATTTTAAAATTTGTTTTTAAATTAAAAATTGGTGTATAGCTTATGTAAAAATTTTCTTTTTTTTTTTGCTCTTTTGGGCCCACTAAAGGGGCAAATTCTTGTCACTGTTACTAAAAAATGAAAAAAGGGTTTTTGGGCAATAAATAGAGTTTGAAAATAAGAATTTTTTTTGTAATTTGGGAAATTTAAAACAATTTTTTTTTTTAAATCGCCAAAACGATGACTTTTTCACCCCCCCCCCCTAAGGCCGGGTGGCCAAATGTTACTTTAAAATATAAAAATTTGGGTTTTTGGTCAGTAACTATAGTTTTTTTAAAGAATATTTCAATAAAACTAATGGGTTTTTTTAGCAAACTTTAAAAAAAAGACCTTTTCGTTTTTAAACCCTTTAAAGGAAACAAAGGGCACTTTTTTAAAAAAAGAAAAACCCGTTTTTTAGTCGACTAGAGTTTTGAAATTTAAAATTTTTTCAGTGCACGTGGTAATTAGTTAGCTTTTTTCAAATCTTTCCCTTATTTTTTGCTTTTGGGCCCTCTAAGGTTTAAGGTCAAACGTTAAAAATAGAAAAACACTTTTTTATGTTTAAAAAAAAGGAATATTTCAGGGGAAACTTTTGGGGAAATTATCAAAATTTTGAAATCTCCATTTGGGATTGCTTTTTTTGGGTCTCATGGATTGATCCAAAATTTTTTTGGGAACTTAAAAAAGAAAATCTATTTCCATCAATAACTAGAGTTTTGGGTGAAATTTTTTTAAATTAAACTTAGCATATCTCGCTTTTTGATTTTCTTTTGGGGCCCCTTTGGTTTTTAAGGTCACTTTTTTTAAAAATTGAAAAAATTTATTATTTATTATTTAAAATTTCACATGGTTAATTTTTTTCGTTTCTTGTATTTTTATAAACAACTACAAAAGGACCTTTCTGCAATGGGGGCTAGTTAAAACCAGATTTCGTTGGCCCTTGCATGTTTCTTTTTAAACCCCCTAGTTTTAGGGCGATTAAAGTCAGATTAAAAATTTTTTTAACCCCCAAGGAAAAAACCCTTTTTGATTTTTAGCTTTTGTTTAGTTTTATTGTTTTGGGCACTAAAAAAGGGGTTTTAAAATTTTCCGGTTTTAAAACTACGACAAAATTTAGACCATTTCCCCCATCGTTTTTTTAAAGTGATATACGCAAACCCGGGTTTTCTTTTCCCCCAATGCTTTCTGATAAAAAATTTGCCTGTTGTTTTGCTAGTTCGGGTAAACTGTTTAAACGGTGTTTTTTGGAAAGTTTTCCCCGGCGGACGACGTCCAATTTTGTCCCAAAACTTTTTCTTTTACCCATATTTCATAGAAATATTCACCCCTATTTAGAAGCTTTTGTCCGCGCAAAAGAAACAGGTATCTAGGTCAAATGTCAAGGTCACACTTGAGGTCATTGAAAAACGCTTGTCCCGAGCAAAAACCTTTTATACATAAAGGCATTTACATTTTAAACTTTGGGCCCAAAAGTTTACCATTGTGAAAGGGAGTGTCGGGTGCAAAAAATTTAGCTTTCCCCACTTTCCAATGGAAGGGGACACATTTGCCCGGGCAGTTTTTTTAGATGAAAACATGAAAAAAAGTTTTAATCGGCCATTTTAAAAAATTTATTTTTTTTGAGAAATTGAAACAAAAATGGTCATTTATCATGAAAGGGGGTTTTAAACATGTAAATTTAAAGGGTTAAAAATATCCAAAAAGGTTTTAAAGGTCACTAAAAAAATAAAAATTAGAGATTTTTTTCCCCTGCGCCCTGGAAGGGAAAAAAATAAACTTCTTTTATATGTTTAAAGGGTGTTAAAAAAGCGTGTCAAAGAAAAATGAACCAGGTATTTTAGGTCAAGGTCATGGTCACAATTAAATGGTCAAATTTAAAACCGTTTTTCCCCGGGGGCAAAACTTTTTACAATGCATAGAGGGAATTCAAATTTAATTTAAATTTTTTTAAAATTTCACCCTTTTCTTTGATTGCAAAAAAATTTAGGTTTTTTTCGGCCAAAAGGGGAAGGTCACACATAGTGGTCAAAATTTTAATAAACCCTAAAAAAATGTATTTCAGACCATTTAGCATCATTTAATTTGGGGGTTGAAAAAAATAAATGGTCTTATAGATGATTGATTACGGCTGGGAAAACTTTTTTAAATTTGGTAAAGGGGAAAAATGCAAGGTCATAAGAAAATGATGAAAATTTTAAAAATTTTTTTTGGAAACATATCTCCCACACGCATACGAAAATCCAAAAGAAACTTTATAGAAAAAGTTTAAAACCCCTTTAGGGAAACGTAAAGTTTCGCATGAACCAGGTCTCTAGGTCAAAGGGGAAGGTCTCACTTTTAGGTCCCTTGGGAAAAATGCCCTTTTCCGGATCAAAGTTCTACATGCATAAAGGAAATCACGATTAACTCCGGAGAAATTTTTCACCATTGTGAGCCCCGTGTTTAAAATGGAATTTTTTGTCCCTCCGGGTAGGGGGTCCCGGGGCCATAACGAAAAACCCTTTTTATTTGGGTTAAAATGTCCCGTCCCTTGGTTTATTTTAAAATCTAGGTGCGGAAAAGCGTATTGATTTTTTTCCAAAAAAATTTTTTGATTTTTAAAAATATATTAACAGTATTAAAAATAATGAATTTGGGCAGTATGACAATTTAACCCCCCCTGTTAGATTTTCTAAAGGACAAAAATGTAAATTATTCGGGCAATAATTATTTGATAATGTTTAAATTTGTTTATTAAAAATCGTTTAACCCCCGTATTGGTGATGATGCGGGTTTTAGGCAGTTATACGTTTAATTTTCAAAATTGGGTATAGCCTAATTGATTTGTTTTTAAAGTCATGTGCACTTTTTTCATTATATTGGAAGAATTTTATTGTTCATGACAATGAATCCATGTTACTCACCAATGCACCTATACAGATAAAAATTTTAGTTCATAAAAAATACATTGCGAAAAGTCCTTTAGAGTAAGGACCCTTTTGTTTACCAAAATCGTGTGGAGTAATGCAAAATGTTTAGAGTATAAAAATTTATTTGACCTAGAAAAAATCCCCTAGAAAGGATTGTTGATAATATTATTTTTTTTCCCAAAACAGACATAAATTCTGGAGTAAATCAATTTTGCAGACATATCCTTTATCAAAATGTGCATATAGCGTTTTCGGGAGGTAGTCAGTAAATAAGTAGATCAAATTTCTAATAAGGTAAACGCAAATTTTTAAAAACCCGTGGCTTACGCAAGAATGCGACGGACCGGCTAGACCGTGAAATTTCGTTCAGCCAAGAGTATATCCAAAACGAATACGATCTAGCTAAATAACAGTTTAACATTCTTCTTGGAAAAAAGATCGCATTTACCATTACAAAAAACGTAAGGCTAAAACGAAAGTTGAAGGCAAATCAAAAAAAAAATATAATTTGCAATAAATTAGGCTTCCACACAACCATCAACAGCATTTTGGAAAACAAGTAAAATAAATTTAAAAGCTAAAAAGTAAAAAAACAATAATTAAGTTGGAAGAATTTTTTATCAATTTTTTTAAAGACATTTTTTCGGATGATTTAGATTTTTCGAATAGATGATGTTGAGAAATATTTTGTCTAATAATAGGCGAACGACACTAATGTAGAGCTGCCTCGAATAAATCATTTACTATAAGAAGAGGTTCTTAAAGCAATATGTCGACATTTAAACGCGGGGAAAAAAGCGGGGGTATTGATTGTTTAATTCCTGAAATGTTTATTGACAGTAAAGATTTGTTTAGCCCCATTATTATGTAAACTTTTTAATCATATGTATGTAAATGTGTAATATATCCAGTTAGTTGGGCAAAGGGCGTGATTTGTCCCTGTTCCAAAAAAGGTGAAACCAAAACGATGTAAACAATTATAGAGGTATTTACTTCTCACTAGTATTTCTCAAAAAATTTTTCAGTTTTGCTAGATACAAGGCTCCGCTCATGGGCAGAATCAAATGAATTATTATCTGATTTTTCAATATGGTTTTAGAAAAAAAAAAAGCACAGTTGATTGCATTTTTGTTCTAAACTTCGATTATAGATAGAGTTATCTCCCCTCGAAAAAAGAAAGTTATACTGTGCTTTTTGTTGATTTTAAGAAAGCTTTCGATGTTGTATATAGAAATGGTTTATGGTTAAAGTTATTAGAATCAGGTGCTTCGACAAAAATTTGTTAAAATGTTGAAAAAATTTAAAAAATTAAAAAGTTGTGTACTTTTAAAGGGTATGTGTTTTGAAGTTTTGATAGTGTAAAAGGTGTAAAAAAAGGGGCCTTTACGCCTTTTTTTTTTGTTTTTTAAATTATGTATCAAAGTATTTTGATGAACAAAGATTCGTTTTGTTTTAGGAACTGAAAGGTTTTTTTTATTTTTTTTGCGGGGCCGTGTTTAAATTTATATTTTTCTGAAAAGGGGTTCACGTTGTTAAAATTTTTTTACTTGTGTATTTAAATGGTATAACAGTTTAAATTTATAAACATTTGCTTGGTTTTTAAAAAAGGGAAAATTTTCCGAACATTTTGAAGTATTTTATAAATTTTAAAACTCAATATTGTAAATTTTAACTTTTACTTTTTTTTGTAAGTTTCTCAAAGGAATGTTTTTTTTAAGCTCAGAAAACATTTACAACAAGCACAAAGGGCATTGATTTTTTAAATTTATTATTCGATGTTTTTATTTTTAAATATTTTAAAAGTTAAAATCTTTTATTCGATGGTTTGCTTATTTTGAAAAATTTGGGGTGAAGTTGGGGTTTTCATTTAAGACAGATTTGAAAAAGGTTCACTGAAATTTTTAAAAAAAAACTTCAAGTAGAACAAAATCAAAAGTCATTATATGGTGAATTGGAAGCTTCACTATATTTTTTGCTAGATAAAAATGATTAATATTGGGTTTTTGAATTTAATGTAAACAAAGATTTCTTTTGATAAAGTATTTTGAAGATGATTTAATGGGAATCCCCTAAATAAATGGTTAATTTGAACTCAAATAAACGTTTTTCCACCTATAATAATTTTTTTTGAACAAATTTTAAATTCAAGAATTAATTTTATGATTTTGTATATAATTTTTTTCTGAATTCGTCTTACCAAATAAATTTGCTAAATAAAATTTTTTTAAAGGAAATATTTTTCGTTCTTACAAATACGAACCATTTTTTTGCAAAATTTCCGTCCAATTACTTTGGAGGGGGGGCAAGAAAAATTCAAAATTTAAAATTTCAAAAAAATTGATATATTTGAAAATATAATTTTTTTTCTAGTTTGCCCTTTTTATAGAGAATAAAAAAGATGTTGCCGAAATTTATTGTCATTGGCAATTTTTGAAAAATTTTAAAAATTTTTTTTATTTCTATACTTCAAGTGGGATTTTTAAAAAACCCAAATAATATTTAGTTGTTAAAAGAAAAATTTATATTGCATTTTTTTTTATCATTTTTTTTAAAAAGGTTTGTAATTTATTTTATAGTTTTTCAACTTCCCCGCTTGTGTTTTAAAATTTTTAAAAAATTTTCAAAAAAATTAATAAACTAAATTCATTATTGACTAATCAATTATTAAATGTATGTATTATCTACAACTGTAACTTTATAATAACATACTTTTCTCAATTGTACATTATATCCACCATACAGTTGTGTATTGGCGATGAACATTGTATATGTTTATGCCAAATAAATATTGAATTGAATTGAATTGATGACTTGATATTCTTAAAAAGTTTTCAATGGATAATTGGATTTTCTCAGAATGGTATAAAATAGATAAATGGGAGGACAAAAGACATTTTTCATCATGAGCTTTGGTCAGCTTGCTAGATTAGAATATTAAATGTATTTTCTTTGGAACATAAAAAACAGTAGTCAAAATGATCAAAGTCTGTTTTTTATGATCATAGTTGTACCAAATATACAAATAGTAACAAAAGGGATTACTCAAGTAATATTACAAGCATATTTAATGTCAAATTAAAAAAATGGTTTCTATCAATACTTGGGATTTAAGATACAGTCTTTATATTTCAAAAATTGGGATGAATTTCAAAATGACCAAATTCAGGACTTTGTGTTATACACGTTATATGGTGAAACATTATCAATATAATGGAAGACTGTTACCTGAATTTTAGACCGGTATAAGGAAATTCACTAACATTATGTTTTGCGAGTCAAGGATATAAAAGCTTCTTGACATTGTGATGATTAAAGAGCTATTGTTAATTGGTTTATTTGGAGATCAATATATTATTTTGTAGAATTGCTGTTTACATTCCTATCAATAAACCCATAACACCTCATGTTCAAACTGCAGACGAAAATTTCTGTTGTAAAAATGTCACAGTATACGGCAAATCGACATTCCACTCAAACCACCATAAAACCAATTGCCTTCATATAAAATAGAATCAACTTCATACAGCAAAAATTTGGGAAATCAGGGTCGATTGAAATAATCACGGTAAAAATGTCAGAAGTACAATTAGGGCCGTAAAAATGAGCTATTTGTTTACCGGAATGAACCCACAGAAAAAAAAAACAACTTCAAAATGATATAACAATTCCTAAAAGAAATGACCTACTTATTTTATTTCGATAAATATAAAGAGTGCAATCAATTCATTTCATTTCTGGAGAAAAAAATATCAAGTTCGTTATTAATTACCATTACGCGACACGAATGACCGTTTCGTTTAGACTAAAACTACGTCTATAAATAGATTTTCGGACTTTCAAAGTTTCACTCTGTTATGGTCATTTATAGCTACAGCAATAAAATACATACATAACCCACTGTGTACTACAAAATAATAAGTAATTTCCTGTAGAAGATACAAATGTAAGAAATAAATTACCGAATTTAAGTTTATTTTTATTTTGTCTTTCATACTGCCTTCCTAGCGGTTGAGGCGTGACATATGTTCCCGTTCTCATTCTTAATATGACATGCTGCCAATTACCGAAGGGGAAACCAATATATGATATCGGAAGGAATTCTTGATTCCGAATTTATTTTAAGCTGTAAATCGGAGGGATAAATTGATAAATCAAAGGGCTGCAAGCTCTGTGGTATTTTCTGATCTTTGCAGTCTTAATCGTACTGTATATCTGTATGCACTTTCCTGTATAACTTTATTTTTAATCTTACAAGGCACCGAGATGCAGCGAACTGCATTAACAGTTTGAGTTTGATACATATGGAATTTTGCATGACTAGAGTCGCATCAAAAATCATTTATGTACATTTTTTTATGACAGCCACACTTTATCCTTGCATATCGTGGCTACTTCCTTAGACACTTCTAAATTTATAATTTCCATTTCGGGTTTGTAATCCTTATTAACTTCGAGTTATTTTGTACACGATAAACCTGTTGTTTAAGACTGATGTAAATAATTTAGCGAAAATCTTCGCGCCAAAATAGTTTGACATGTATATATACCACTACTCGACAGTCTGATTTATTTGTGTACTACGCTCTGAAGTATTCGATAATCGACATCGCTAAAATAGCATTTTCATTGATTAAATGATATTAATCCGCGCAATCTGTGATTGTGCATTTATTGACAATTCTATTAGCCAACGCTACTTGCATTGTAATTTGTCGGATACTTGTAACAAAATTATTATATTTCTTTCTTTTACATCGCTAGTTTTAAGTTGTTTTGAGAACTAATTGTTATTAGGTTTGTCGTGAAATTCTGTGCCAGAGGTTGAATTTCAGCATTGTATTTTCCTGATTTGCGATCAGAAAATACAATCAAAGCACAGAAGGCGCTGAATTTGTTTGGGAAAGGTGAAGGTTGTGAGATTATAAACCAATTTGTTTTTGTAAAGTGCCACCAATGCTTTCCAGCGTTTTAATTGTAGTAAATTGGCTATAAGACTAATTTAAACACTGATATTCAATCCAATGTTTATTTGACTTAAACAATTAGAAAAAAAAGAGTTGCCTTAACTGGGTTTTGAACTCTAGACCTCTCGCTTCCTAAGCGAGCGCGCAAACCCCTCGGCCGCGGTGAAGTTACTTGTTAACATCCTGAAGAAAACTGTATTATTCTATATTAGGGTTTGTAACGACGCTTACTGTTGTTTAACACAGATGTAAATAATCATGGAGCTTACTATAAGCATGTATATCTATAAAGAATAAAATAATATTAGAAATCTTCGACTATTCGGGAATTATTTTGCTTGAAAATTAATGCGCCTGTCATTTGACCATCTTTAGGCAGTGATCTCCCCTGAATTTTTCGACGTTAGTTTACATATAAAGGGAAATAACCGCTTCAAAAAAGCGGACTACTTTCGGCACTTGCAATTAACAGCATTAGAGTCTGAAATTTCGCTACCATTATTTGTTTGGTCTGACGACCCAAACAAATAAAAACGGGTCAATGAACAAAAAAAGATAGTAAACAGAAATAGCTCTGCGCCTGTGAGTACATAATGAATAATGCTGCTCAAACAACTTAAAAAGTTTCGAGTATCGGTATCGATAAATTACGATATCGTTTCACAAGTATCGTATCGTTTCGTTCTTAACGATATCCAACCCTACCTGCGGCCAAGCTCAAGGTCATACATAGATGTCAAAGTTCAGATAGAAAATATGAAAATATGTATTCGGACCATTTATTCATCATTTATTGAGAGATTGTACCATAAATGATCATTATTATGATTGCGATGATGGCTGTGACACTTGTAATTTAGGTCAATATATGTCAAGGTCACTGAAAATGATAAAACATACAAATTTTGACCAGGGCATATCGCCTACACATGTGGCGGGATTCTAATGAAACTTCATAGAAATGTTTTTGCACTGTGAGAAGCAGTGTCACGTGCATGAACTAGGTCTCTAGGTTAAAGGTTAAGGTCACACTTAGAGGTCATCGAAAAATGCTATTTCGTATCAAAACTTCTACATTCATTGCGGGATTCTAATGTTACATGGCACAAATATTCGCCATTGTGAGGCTAAGTATTGTGCACAAAATGCAGGTCCCTGCTACCATAGTCAATGTCACATAATGAGGTCAAAGCTAAGATAAAAACAGAAGATGTGTACATGGCCCATTTAGTCATCAATTATTGATCATGACTACAAATGTGACACATGATATTTAGGTTAATATTTTCAAGGTCCATGTCACTAGAGATGATAAAATACCCAGATATTGTCAGGATATTGCCAAGAGCTATCTCCTTTATGCATAGCTATAATGCCCACATCTCTGTCTAAAGCTTTTGTGACGGGCGCATTTTGCGACAATTCTTCCCTTTATTAATGATAATATTACTTTTAAAGTACTGCAGTCTTGTTAGATTTGTTAACGAACGAGCTGACATTTTATATCGAACAAGAGCTGTTATGCAAGTGATGAATGCCCCCGTAAGGTTTCTTAAGCATGCAGGTATTATGAGAGGAAAAGAGAATGAAAGTACTAATTAACTGCTTAGTATTGTGAAATGAAGTGCTATTTATAGCAAACTTAACACCTTGGGACAATGGTCATGGGCGTGACACATCATCTTGATGTGGTTGATATTTATATTTGCCATGTTATTTTAAAATATTTCAATGCATGACAATGTTACAGTTTGAAAACTAATGTGTGCCTCCAAACTTTTCTTATGAGCATAAGTACCTTCAAACTATTGGACCTTGACCTTGGAGGTAGGGACATGGATCTTGGACGCGACATGTTGTCTTGATGTGGTAGACATTTGTGCCAAGTCATTTTTAAACTCTTCAAAGCATGACAAAGTATAGTCCGGACACGAATGTGTGCACCTATAATCTCTTATTGTGATAACTTGAACCTTCAAAATATAAGTGTGACATTGACCTTTAATAAGGACGTGGTTCTTGGATGCGACACAACGATGTCATGTGATAGACATTTGTGCCAAGTTATTTCAAAATCCCTTAATGCATGACAAAGTAACAGTCTGGACATGACTGTCGTGTAAGTGGGGACGCACGGACGGACAGACGGACATCAGCCTTAGCCGCGACACATCGTCTTGGTGTGGTAGACATTTGTGCCGAGTTATTTTAAAATCCTTCTATGCATGACAAAGTAACAGTCCAGACATGAATGTGTATCTCCAAACCCTCCTCGAAAGAATGATTACCTTCAAAGTATAAGTGTAACCTTGACCTTGAAAGAAGTTACATGGTTCATGGACGCGACACATCGTCTTGATGTTGTAGACATTTATGCCAAGCTATTTAAAAATTCCTCGATGTATGACAAAGTAACAGTCCGGACACGAATGAAGTGGGGACGCATAGACAGACAGACGGTGCGATTTTAATATGCCTCCCTTCGGGGGCTTAAAAACTATTTAACAATAAGGACCTGAAAAACAACTTAAATATCATAAAAGCAGTACAGTCGCAATATAAAATAAAAAATGCAGTATCATCTAACACCGTTTCTTGTCTGTTGTAGATATAATTGCCGTAGTTAAAGGTAACGCCTACGGACACGGTAGTGTAGAACTTGCCAAGCACCTCATAGACATTGGAATTAGACACTTTGCCGTAGCGTCACCTGGTGAGGGGATCGAACTTAGGCAAGCTGGAATCGATACATACATACAAATATTTGGTAGGGTTCAATTGTTAGTACAATCGTTTATTGTTGAAAATACGTGTTTGTTTATATTTATTTTAGATCGATTGTGAAGGACGCTGCTCTCGAAACAATCAGTACTGAGTAATGGGTGTATAGTTTCTTGTTCAAAGAAACAACGGTTTGGCCCTGACGGGGTTTGATTCTATACGCAGCTGGCGACCCTTAAATTACTAGTCTGACGCGTTAGCCATGTCACTTCAAAAGAAAGTTTTATTAAGTGCGTGTATATGTATTTATAGGCTATAGTTTTACAGTAAACGATTACATGTACACGTAAAACATTATTAACATTTAAAATATATAGCATGATAAAATAATATTTGTGTAACAGATATAATTTATGTGACTGCTACAGTCAACGGATCAAAGCCAGCATTTCTGTTTTCACAGATACAATTTATCTTTCAGGAAACGCCTGTGAGGTAGAGATTCCAGATTTAATAGAATATAACTTAGTACCAACTGTGGGTTCCATCGAATTTCTACGGGAATGGGCTCTGTACTCAGAGTGCCCAGAATATATATTTCAAGAACAGTACCAGGTAATTAACTTATTCGTTTTAAAAAAATAATTATGGACAATTATGTGGCCATTGGTCAGTCCCGAGCGGAAATTCTTGCTACAGTCATCCCGCTGTGTTTGCTTTTATTGCGGTCAAATCTCAAAATAAAGTTTACGTTTTTACCAATTGTTTCAGAACTAACAACAAATATAACATCTATTTTCTTCAATTTCAGAAGAGTTATCAGCGCCCAATTGTACTAAAGGTTGACACTGGTATGTCGAGAAATGGCTTTCAACCAGAAGTATTAGATGGCATTGTCAATGTAAGTTGCTAATTCTGCTCTCATGTTAGTTCCAATTTTCTTTAATGGCTCATTTCAAAAAGGGGTTTTTTTAAAGACATTATTTAAAGCATCACTAGATCTAGTTTTCATTTGTCACTTTAAGTGGACAGGCTGTCTTATAAAATTAATTGTACAGTTCTGTCACTTTTGTGTTTTATAACTTGCTTACTGTTGTATAGTACTGTGACATTTATAATTTTGATTTTTCTTATATTGTACAGTACTGTGACATTTATCATTTTGATTTTTCTTATATTGTACAGTACTGTGACATTTATAATTTTGATTTTTCTTATATTGTACAGTACTGTGACATTTATAATTTTGATTTTTCTTATATTGTACAGTACTGTGCCGGTAATGGGATACAGATACATAGCATCATGACCCATTTTGCGGCAGCCTGGGATAATCCAGCATTTACAAAACTACAACTTGAAACCTTCCTCAATGTGGCCGCTAAATATAGGTAAGTAGCTAATAACTATAGGTCAGAAATAATAAAATCGACCTTTTTACGTCGCGGTTCGTTGCTATGAAAAATCGATCGGAAGTAATATTTTCTTGCGCATGCGCAATCTGAAATAGAAATATAGTAGAAGTTCATAGGCAATTCCGAGGTAGTTTAAGGTAAAACGTAGAAAATATATGAAATAGCTGTTAACAAAAACATAAAATATGCCTCCATAGCTTTGTGGCCAAGGGCATGGAAAAGATGATTTTTAAAGAATTCCCCCTTACGACCACGGACCTGGCATTGGCATTTACATTGATGTAAAAAATGTGGAAATATTTCTATCAGGAAATAAAGAGGTCAACTTAATTATTGTTGAAAAATTTCATATAACAACTAAATTTTAGCAACAATATCTTTAAAAGGAGACTTTTGTACATACGCTTTTTTCATTGAATTATTAATACTTCGTAGTTTCGTAAATGTATATATTAACATTTTAAATAAGCCTTTAACTATGAGATAAATTGTAGTCATCGTTTTTGCCCTACGCAGAATGCGCATGCGCAAAATGCAACATTCGTTACTATGGAAAAATCGTATTGTAAAAAGGTCTATATATAGACTTGCTGGTAAAACTCAAAAGATTGCGCCTTGTTTAAGAGCACAAGATCGAAGTCATATTTCCCTATAATCTGTTGCAACCGAAATGATTAGCGTTTGTAAGAGCCTTTTTCTGTATATTATTATTGGTATTGAAATTCATTTTTGAATGAACAGTTTCCCATTCAAAGCAGGTCAAATCCATTACACACTTTCTGCATGTTAAAGATATACTATGCTCTTCCTTGAGTAAAATATTTTAATCGTAGAAATTTATTGAAATCTATAAAATTCTTACTGAATATGCCTTATTTAGTAAAAGAATGAATATACTATGTATGGGAAGCTGCATTCCCTGTTACAGGTAAAGTTGGTCTTTACTTAAAAAAATGCCATTTTAATGACACTATATATTTAAATTGTTACCACCTATAGTGTGTAGAGCTTTAAACATAACATTTATTCTTTGTATGAAGTCGGAACATGTTTATTTTATATTTACAAAGAGACAGTGTAGCTAGCAATTATCAATATTTTATAATATCAAATTTGAGCATAGTAGATCTACATCTATGTTACATCTTACATGTTAAAATGTGATCCATGTTAAAAGTGTTATTTTTCGTTCATTTGCAACATACATGTTCCCTTATAAACACGGTCATATATCGACTGATTATTGTATAACATGTTGTTTTGTTTGTTTTTGTGAATAATAAATCTATTCAATTGATATTTCAAGTCAGTTAATAGAATAAGATCATTGCTTAAAGTCGATATATATTTCATAAACATTTCATGAACAAATGAAAATTGAAGAAATAGTAAACAGCACAGAGGGTCTCATTACAGTTTCCTAAAACATAATGGATAAAGTTGGAAATTACAAAATTTCTAGTAAAAATTGATTGCAGTCAGCTTACTTAACATGTGTAGTTGTTTTTGTTTTTTTTGCTCGCGGTTACACGCCACTAAATTTTAGTGTCCCGACAAATAGAGAATAACAGGTTACTGTCTTTTGAGAAAGGGTTTCTCAGACGAGGTTAGATATGGTCCTGGAAGGGGCGAGGCTTGCCGAGCCCCTTCCGGACCATATCTAGCCGAGTCTGAGAAATCCCTTTCTCAAAAGACAGTAACCTGTTATTCTATTTATCATGCCTCTATTATGATTTTGCATCTTATTTTTTTTTAATTCGGGGCGCTAATTTCTGAAAGTACGGTAACCACAAGAGGGTTATACGCCAAAAAAGTAGGCAGTTGTCATAGTAATGGCATGATAAAAATATAAGTGCGCGCTCAGGAAATCACAAAACATTTTTGTCGGACCGCCGAGATCATTTAAAGGCCCACTGGCACTTATATAAATAAAATTGGAACATATTCATGCAAGGTATAATATTTCTTTATAGACCGAGAGGTATAAAATTGCACGTGGCAAATTCTGCTGGTACCCTACTTGGTTATGGGAATGACCTTGATTTTGTCCGACCAGGGATTGCTATGTACGGTCTACCCCCAGGTGTGTAGTAATTTTCTCATTTAAACTTACCTAAATATCATTTTTAGTTTCCGCAAAATGATAAAAAAAAACACCAAAATAACTGTTATTTCTTTTTTATTTCTGATAAAATAAATTATATTAAATGGTTAAATATCTGTGGGAAACTTTAAAAGAAATTTTATTCCAAATAAAAACATTAGTAATTAGAATTAATTAAATAGTTATCGTATCGGATTACTTTTATTGTTTTTGAATTTTGTTATTAATAGAAAATAGTTGACTTTCAGCTTAGCTGTTGATTTCAAGCGGATTATAATCCAGCATTGCACAGATGGTGTTTATATACATGTAGACAATTCTATGACGTTTTTTGTGTGTATTTTTTCCCACAAAATGTTGATGCACATGCCACCTGGTTGTTCATAACTGGGCTAATTTCCAAATCTCTACTCAGGTATCCTATTTACAGAATGTTAAATCATTGATGTTCAACCGCTCAAAAAGGTTCTGTCAAGGAAGCAAGATTTTCGACACCAAACAGGAAACCATTTTTTTTAAAAAAAAGATTGGATTTTGTGAGTATAATATGGTATGTATCGCACTTTATGAGCGAAATATGTTTGTTCTAAAGGAAGGCGCATGTGTAATAAGTAACACCGGAAGTCATTGTGCCAGAGGGCCTTTTTAATTAAAACCAGGCTGAATAGACAAGACAATAGGACGAGGTTTTTTTCTTTCTTGTTCGCACCATTGTTAGTTTTATTATTCCTTTTATATTATATGTGCAACTTATCCAGAGGAACCGTGATTTGACACATGTCATCTTAAAGTGTTTTTTTTTACAAATTGGATGAATATCTATTCAGAATATTAAGTTTTCCAACAAGTAAGTACAATGTATTAACTTTATTGTGAAGAAATACATGCATGCATTAAGGACGAGAACAGACTTGCACGAAACTAAATTTCCAGTTCTGGCTTCCCAACAGAAAGGCCTCTTGGCAAATGCATGGTTACCGATGATACTTGTTACATATAATATAAAATATTCACTTTAATAACGATAATGTTTCAGTTTTAAATGTTCTCAAAGTATATTTCCCCCCTTTCAGATACGAAACAAAACGCAATAGACATGTACAATTGTCTAGGCCTGCGGCCACTATTGTCGTGGATGGCGAAACCTAATCTCGTTAAAACAATGACAGAAGGACGTACAGTCGGATATGACAATACTCACAGGTAATTCAAAAATGAGGACCATTGTTCTTGTTTGATATACATGTATATGTAAGGAAATATGCCTTCACACAAACGTACTTTATTACATTATTTGGACAGTTTAATGCTTATTGTATGCGTGTTGTATCTCAAATTAGAATGATTCTCGCAGTGAATAACAATTAAACATACATGAAACAGAAGGATGCATTCATCACTTTTTTGGAATTCATGACTGTTACATTTTGCTTTCATCTTCAGGTGCGAAGAAGGGGAGGTAATCGCAACTTTATCACTGGGATATGCCGACGGTTTTAACAGGTTGTTGTCGGGGAAAGGAATCGTCACTACTGAAAATGGTAATTCATTCACTATATCTGATCACCATCAAATATGCAATGGTTGAGAAATCAGTGTTGTATTTTATATAAATATATAGTATATTGATATACTGTATATTATATAGCCTATTTCTAAAGAAATAGTATGTTCTATATGGTCATCAAAATGCCAGTAGAAACTCATTTTAAATGATACATATTTGAATTTTCTGCTTGAAAAATTTTCAAAACAAGTTTACTCTGTTTATTCTAAGAAAAGTTTTAAAATTACAGGTGCGGAGTGCCCAGTGATAGGTCGGGTTTCGATGGATGCCATCTCAGTGCGTCTACCTTGCCAGGAAGATAAATATTCTAACTTCTTTATCATAAAAAATGATTATACCTCGCCTAATTCTGTTGTTAACCTAGCCAAAATGTTACACACAATAACCTATGACGTAGTTACAAGTCTTGCTGCACGACTCGCTCGTGTGTACGCAAGGAAAGGTGTAATATACACGACGAGGACATAAACATGACAATAACCTAACTGCCATAGTTGAAACATTACCAGAATGTCACGTGTTCAACGATTATTGTTTTAATATTGTTGAAGTACTTAATCTCAGGGACCAAACATTTTTGTTCTTACTTTACCACATATGTATTAAAAACAAGCATTATTTACAGTGTGCATTTGTGTAAAAATATTTTGCATAAAACCTGTTTGAAAAAAAGGCATTTGTATATGACCTATGTAAATATTTGACTATCTGTCTACATGTTATATTATTTGCAAATTACCTTTAACACGAAATCCGTTATCTGAACATTTTTGTTTGTTATGTTGCAATATTTTTTTTTGATAAAAATGAATATATTCTTACCAATCTTTGGGTTCTTTTTTCTATGCCGCGAAGGTTGCAAAATTAATGTCCAATTGGTCAGATGTCATTTCGTCCAACATATTTTTGTTAGAATTGTAATTTGGTTTTTGTAAAGCTTCCAGTCAGTGAAAACGATGTGTACCTCCAAGACCACGGGCTTCACTTCATAGAAAGTCCAACGTGTATCCTAAGTTCTCCGACTAATCTATATTACTCAACTTTTGCTAAGCACCATAACAACTAGAAGGGTTTTTGTCATAAAAACATATGTCTCCCAAACCTATGTATGGTCACTCATGTGAAGTTTCATTGAAGTCCCACCAGTAGTTTGACCAGTGAAGGCCGGACAAGATTTTCCTATTTTTAGCTCTGACGGCCATTTTGTGCAGCAAAGCGGAACGTGCCGGTGATGTGCACAACTAGGCACCTGTAATGTTTGGTTGTTTGACCTGTGAAGGCCGCCCAAAAATTTTGAGAGACATAATTAATTATGTTTGAGTATGAATATTTTTGGGATAATTTTATTAACGCCGTGCGAAAGGTATTAAATGTTCATTTACTGTTTTATCAATTCAGATGAAGGACGAATTTAACACTGTAAATGAGTTTTACAATGATAGAGGATGACCCCCCTCTTTGAATATTTCAGAACTTGCAGTTTGTTAAATTGTTTTAAGCTCACCTGAGCTAGCTCAAGGTGAGCTTTAAGGATCGTTGAATGTCCGTCGTCCATCCACATTTGTTTGTTAATACTCTAGTGGTCAAATTTTTGCCTCAATCATCATCAAACTTTTTCAGGATGCTTGTATAAGTAATTGCTCGGATGAGTTCGAACATTGGTCATCTCGGATGAAAAACTAGGTCATAGGAGCTAAAAATAGAAAAATATTTTAACACTCTAGTGGCTACTGTTGTTATCCAAATAACCTGGAAATAGATTGACGGTAGGTTCAGGACTACTACAACATGTACCATCATTTTGATTCCTCTGAGTGTTACAGTACACCTTCAAGTACATCTGTACATCCTGAAAAAGTCAAACATACATGTTTCTTCCACATCTGTACATGTTGTGTGTGAATAATAATGTGTGAAGTTTTAAACCATTCCCTTTAGTAGTTTTGCAGATACCAACTTAAGTGTGATATCAACGCATATGCCAGGGTGAGAACAATAGCTCCTTGTTCTTCCAATAGTCAAGTTTAAATTTATATCACAATTTTACCTTTCTTTAATTTTATTTTACCCATAATCATCTGAATTTTTTTAATGGATAAGCTCTGCTTTGAATTTTTATCAGTCAATTTGAAAAGCTAATTGATTTCAATATTAAAATACAACAAGAACCAGTTGAACCAGGTGATGCTCCAAGAATAGGTTTTGGACACAGGGAAGTATACCTCTTGTAGTGTCAGAGTAATGTCCTGGACAAAGTTCAAAGTGTAAAAATGAACAAAGGGCAATAACTCCAAAATTAGGCAAGGCAGAGTTACAATTCTTTTACACTGCAGATCTTCCCAAAGAGATCTATTTACCTACAAAGTTTCATGTTGATATCTGTTATAGTTTTAGAGTTATATCCCGGACAAAGTTCAAAGTATAAAAATGAACAAAGGGCAATAACTCCAAAATTAGGCAAGACAGAGTTATGGTTCTTGTGCACTGCACATCTACTTAATGAGATGTATCTACCTACAAAGTTGCATGTTGGTATCTCTTATAGTTTTAGAGTTATGTACCGGACATAGCTTAATGTGTAATCAAAGTGCTGAAAGCACTGAATGCGAAGGACATGCAAAAGGAGGGACATTAAGGCTTTTTCAGGAAAAAACACAAAAGATATAACAGAGACAATTTGTTCCATACAAGTTCGAGATTTGTAGAGCAATCTATTTTAGGTATTTCAATCTGATATCATTCAGATTTTCTACTTCAAGCAGAACAATTCCAAATTTTAAATAAAAAATGAAATTTATACCTCAAAACTCTGGTCAAACTTGTAAATCAGTGTCCTTATCGATTAATTCCATAAAATGATATGTAAATAGAAAAACTGTCAATGAAATAATTCTAAAATAAAACCATGCAGATAAACTTCAAGCATTATACATAATACATGTGAGAATGTTAATAAGAATTGCTTCTGTTATATCATAGTTGGCATTAAAAACAAGAGCCATTGTCTATCTTGGGACATGTTCAACTTTTTTTAGTTCTAAAGCCAATTATAGTGATGATCAGAGAAAATTAAATAATTTGACTGACAAGGTCAAGGCATTTTGAAACTGATATATATAAAGATGCTGACCTGACTGTGTCTAATATGAAGTAAATCCATTTAAAAATAACATAGTTATAGTTATAGCTAGATACAAAAAAGAAAGAAATTTATTACTTAGTTTTAAACTTCTCTCATGTTCTGTTCAATTTAACAAATATTTAATAATTTAAGGCTCAAGGTCAAGGTCAGTTCAACCTTTTAGAAGTTCTTGACAAAAATGTTGTTCTGTCAAAGTATGAATATATCCATTTATAAATACCATCTTACAGTCAGTTATAACAAAAATCTGTCAAAATTCAATACTTTAACCTTGAAGGTCAGGATCATGAAGGAGCCAATGTCAATTTTAGTCAATATTCATGAAAGTTTTATCCTTAGGAATGTTGTGTTATAACATGAAGTCAATCCATTCATTAATAAAAAGTTATAGCCAACGTTAGCCAAAAAAAATCCATATTTGGCGTTCAAGATCAAGGTCATTTATGAGTGAAGGTCAAGGTCTGTCTGATTAAACTTGAAGACCTACCCTAAAAGATTATTGTATTCAAGTTTGAAGACAATCCATTCAAAAAATAACAAATCTAAAGCAAAAATCATGAAAAAAAACAAGCATTTATGATCTGATGGACAAGTCTAACAAATATTTCACAAAATATACCACTTTTTTCCATTCAAGTAACTTTTATCAAATCGTAAAACAACTGAAATTGTTATCAAACAATTTCTGTAAATAACAAAATAAAAAAACCTAGACACACAAGCCATACTGAAGTGTCTATATAGGCTAAAATATCTATCAACAGCAATGAACTGTGAGTTATGGTATCAAACCATAAAACCATTTAAATTACTTAAATAATTATTTTTGTATTTTTAGAGAAGTTTAAGGTAGAAAAACATTATTGATTTTAATTTTACATTTTATACATTATATAGGGTTTTGTGTGTGTGTGTTTTTTTTTTTTTTTTTTTTTTTTTTTTTTTTTTTGGGGGGGGGGGGGTTAAATTATGCATATTCCATTTTAGAATATGGTAGTAAATATTTTCAAAATGTAGTAAAATCTAAATATTTTCAAAATCTGGTATAATCAAAACTATACGATAAAAGTATTTGACAAGATCAACTTACATTTAAAGAATATTTTTAAGCGCCCAAAAATTAAGTACTAAAAACATTGTAATAGTCTTTTGAATAATGCACTCTAAGCTGGAATATTTAAAATAGATGTGGTAGTATAAATGGTTAGTAATCCTAATCAAGTCTGTTCTTAATAAATTCTTGGTGAAACACTGGTGCCTCAATAAAGTTCTGGTCATACATATTTCAAACTTGATAAGTTATCTCATGTCCCTAGTGAAAAACTGGCATCTCGATATAGTTCTGTTCAAACATACTTCAAACTTGTGTTCGTGACTCGATATACATGTAGTTATCTAAATGTCAATTCGTCTTCCAACTAGATTTAGTCTAGGTACCATCATTCATGAGGCTTTCAACATCTAAAAACTAAGTATCCCCTCATTGCAAAGGGCAGGCAGACTCCTGGTATTCCGACTTCTTTTAAGTTTTAAATAATCCAAGTTTTAAACTTCTCTCATGTTTTCCAACAAGAAGACCACCTCTATCTTCCTTCATCACTCCATCAAACCAGCGTCTCTGTTTTCTGAAATATTTGTTCAGAAAAAGTTGATTGCATACCTAAAATTCCATATTCCTTTTTGTTGGGTTTGCACCTACAAAGTAGTAACAAAGCATAGGTCGTGTGGCCACTTTCCAGCTTTATTTGTGCAGGAACACCGCGGGTGCTTCTCTTGACATGATTCCAGGCACAAATGGGTACATAAGTAGAACCATCAATGTTCTGTAACTGAGCTGGATGAAAAAATCTATAAATCCCAACAGAGCTCAATTCTATAGCAGTGAAAGTAAATTTGTTTGAAATTAAAGAATACAGACAACCGAGTTATTTTATCTATTTGCTAAGTGGCACTTATTAATGTTTTTTCAAAGTCATTAACATTTATAAATGTGAGTGATTCTTATAAGCTATTGACAGCTGAGTCAAGAAAAGATGATCAGATTGTCAGACTGCTTACTTTTTAAATGTGAATTGTCTTCAGGTGAAAAGGAAAGGAAAGCTGAATTACAATGCCCTTGAATAGAATAGAAGTTATAATTAAGAAAAAGTATGAACAAATAATTTTAGATGATCATAAACCTCTTCATCCTCGTATATGCCTAAGCCATTGAAAGAAACACTCTTCCCTTGTTAGTCAGATTGACAGTCAGTCTCACATTTAAGCATTTATCTCTCTTGATTCCATCCTCATTGACCCTAAAGCATCCTTTAAATTGATCTCCTGTCCTTCATGTTCACCAAACTGAAATGTACCTCCTGAAACAGGAAAATTAGTAAGGTAAATGATAATCATTACTATGTACATGTAGTATGCTAAGAATTATGATAATATGCTAGAACCACTTAACAATAGCTGTTATATCAGCTATAAGACAGAAAGCTGCCCCTATAGATAGCCTCTGCTATGTACCATGCATTTTAAATTGTATTGAAGTTAAATAATTTTGTAAAATGTGTGAGCAAAGTCCATTCTCAGTTGTTGAATTTAATTTCCTCAATTCTGATTTATTGCGCTACATTTTCCCAAAGCGACAGGTTGTTTTGAAAATTGAAAAAACAAATCACTGACTAAAAAAATACACTTTGATTAAATAAAAAGTCATCAATAACATAATTTTTCACCTAAGAATTGTACATTTATTGGGAACTAGATGATTAAGATAAACCCCAAGTAAAGAATTTGCACTGTTATGCTATTATAATTTTAAACAGTTGCAGCAATTAATTTTGTAAATATTGACTTAAATTATTTACACACCCATTAACTATATGCAAGTAGATCAGATGGTTGAAGGTAGAACAATTGTGAGCTTGGTAAGTTTCTTTTATTCTACAATCAATTGCTCCACAATATCTCATAGAAAATTATGTCTAGACAGAAAAGAATATATCTTGGTAATCTGGTTTTAAACTTGCATTTATATATAAAGTTCTATGTGCACAAAACAGTTCTACTCGCTACATGTTTACGCCTTATTGGGTATGATAAATACTAATAGGGATTTATATATGTGTCAAGTGCAACAAAACAACTTTTACACTACAGTCATCTGATAGAAACTGCAAATTTAACTTTTATGCATATAATATAGAATGTTTCAAGACCTGTGTTGTGTAGGAGAACAGCTTAAGTGTAACAAGTTTGAACAATAGTTCATAAAGATTTTTTTTCAAAAAGCCTTTTTTTCACTCACATTCCAATTGCCTGAAAACCCAGGCTTCGAAAAACATAAATAACCTACATGAATTTAGCAATCATATTACCGGTACCTATGTCACATGTTTGTTTATGAAATCATGATGACTTTGCTGGTTCAAAGGAAAATGAAAAACTTCTTATAAAATGGTACAAGAAAAGCATTGATGCAAAGAATCATAGGGCGTCCAAGCAAGAAATGCAGCAAGTGAAGATGAACTAGTAGACGTCTGATGACCAGATATTCTTATAAACTTTCCAATGGTTAATTGGTTTTTAACAGAATTGTATATCATTCATAAATGGGCAGACGAAAGACATTGTTCATCATGAACTTTTGTAGGCATGCTAGAGATTAGAATATTAAATGTTTTCCACAGGAACTTGTAATTCTATCAATATTAAAGAATAATATCCAAAATATACAGGTCAATAATGTCCAAAGTATACCCTCCCCCTATATGGTATAAGTCTATTTATACTATAAAGGGAGTCTTTTTGGATAGTATCATTAATATTGGTTATTTGATAGAATTTCAAGCTCATGTGGTATTTTCTTTGGAACAGTTACAAAATAGTGGTCAAAATTTACAAAGTCTGTTAAAAGATTTATTGGGAGGTCAATCTACTATTTAAATGAATTTATTTCAAGAACCTCGTCAGACCCACCAGTGTGTTTACATCCCTATCAATGAACCCATAACAGCTCATGTTAAAATTGCAAACAGAAGTTTCTGTTGTTAAAATGTCACAATATTCGGCAAATCAACATTCCACTCAAACTACCATAAAATCGATTGTCTTCAAACAAAATATAGAAAAGACTTGAACAGCGAATACTAATCTTGACCACGTGATCATGATTTTTGGGTGTCGCACAACGTCAAAATAAAAGTAACATTGAAAGTTATGAACTAGGTTTATTATATTCACGGTATAAATGTCATAAGTGCGATCAGGGCCTAAAAAGAACCTACGGTAAAGACAATTTGAGATGATAATACTATGATAAAAATGGCCTTCTCAATTTTTTTTCTATAGATTTAAAAAGAGGGGAATTAATTGTTTGAATAAGTTTGCATTTCATTTCCTGCAAAAATTCTCCAGTTCGTTATTTATTACCATAGCGCGACACAAATGACCGTTTCGTCGAACTAAAACTACGTCTATAAATAGTTTTTCGGACTTTCACAATGTTTAAGTCATTACTCTATTTATCAAGGTAAAGCAAAAGCATACATAATAACCAACTGTGTACAACAAAATGATTAATAAAAAAACGAAGAGCGCGATAAATTGATGGATAAGATTTGAATTTACATTGCGAAATTCTCCAGTTCGCTATTCATTGCACATATCGCGACATTTCATTTTTGACAATCAAACAGCCTCAAGACTGTAACAATAGAAATAATTGATTATTTTATATTTTATTATTGATACTTAAAGCTTACTCGAAATATTACGTAAATGGACATTTGTCACATATTTTCGCGACCTGATATTATTTAAATTTCTTTGTTGTTAAACAGGAATGATATATTGAATCAATATCCGGTTATCGCCCCCCAGGGGCAGATTAGTTCACCCAAAAATCATAATCCAAGGACGCTTGTTTTTCCCTTAAATTTCATTGGGCAGTAATCGTTACGGGATTAATTTCCATTTAAAGCATGTCAGTGCATACAAAGATTCTTTACCACAGCCCATTCATAAAACACATGTGGATTGATGCAAAATACATACAGAAAAGCACATAATTAAATGCGATAAAAATGCATGACAATTTGTATTCAAAATATTCTTTTAATAACCCTTGGCCACTGTCTTGCAATTGTGACAAATTCTCCATTTCCGGAAGGCATGATATATTAAATAAAATTACTTCAGTATTCCTGTCATAATCACGTTCAAAATGTGTTATACTCATGTTGTGTGCTTGATTTAAAACTGTACAAAATCAATAGATTTTTATTGAACGTTTACGTGCAACCAGTTTATCATCTATGTTAGGAACGACTTTATATATATATATAGATTGTTGTTTAAAATCAGTAAAGACCAGTAGAAATTGTAAAGTATGAAAAGGCTATCGAAAGGGTAATATAAGTTATCATATGTCGCGGGATTTTCCGAGATTTGTTGCACCCTGGGTAAAAGCCAAAATAACGCCATATTGAATTCCTGGAGGTACATGGACAAAAAAGATGAAGCATTTTCTGCTTATATAAGAAGCAATACTTATTTATCGTAAAACGTACAATACACACTTTTTCAATACAAATATTTCTTTGATGAAAATCCATGTCGGCTATGTAAACAATAATTTTCGGATATCGCCAAAGTTTAATGAGAGCGTGAAAATCGGAGACTAGCGGAAAAACCCGATTATCACCGAAGCGGGCAAAGTATTGTGGGTCTGAATCTGACTATCATCTATTTTCGGAGCTTCCTATCTGTTGTATATATCTGTGAAAATGCAAAGAAGTCGTTGGATTACCAGAGATCATCAATTCATTGGATTACCAGAGATCATCCAATTCATTTGATTACCAGAGATAATCAATTCAATGGATTACTAGAGATTCTCAATATGAAAGATTTGATGAAAAAAAAATATCAAACCAGATAAAATTGGATCTTACATCAAGGATTAACTCGTTTCAGAAAAAAAACTTCAAAGGCAGCAATAGAAAATGGCACTGCATGTAATACTGAAGGTTTCTTGCGTCATAATATTGGATTGTTATTACTAGTTTTAAATGTGTTTGTCTAGTAATGCATCTGTTCAGCTGATCAACAATTATTGCATTTTTCTCTCTCAAAACATGTTATTTTTCAAGTTAAACTATAATTTTATCTTGAAGTGATTTGATTTATATGCATTCGTGTGTCTTTTGTCTGTGCCTGTTTGATTTGTTTAAAATTATGCCAATATGTAAGTTGTTAATTTGAAACAGTCGATCATTTGTATTTTTACATTTACAATATCTTATCAGTTGAAAAAATGTAAAATAAATGCTGGTATATGTAAACACAGTAGTCTTCCAGTTATCACTGATGTCATTTAACTGTAAGAAATATTACATTGTAGTTTTTTTCAGTTTTCCGATATGTAATTTTACTGGTTTAACCTGGTTTAGCAGGTTTTTTTGACATCACAATACTTCTCAGCTCATTTACATATTTCGCTTCATTTCACTGCAAGAAGTGCATTTTAACTGCCTTTTCACTTTCTCTAACTGCATTTAACTGTTTTTCATCCTTAAACTGTTAAAATGGAACAATTTTATTCATATACTGCTCTATTTACTACACATTTTTACTGCAAAAAAGCTGCTTTTTACTGGTCAGAAAAACAAAGTTAAATCAAAGCACAGAAGGCGCTCAATTTGTTTGGGTCTCAGAATGTAAGAAAGATACAGGTTGTGAGATTATATGTATAGTGCCACCAATGCTTTCCAGCGTTTTAATTGTAGTAATTTGGCTATAAGACTAATTGCAACACTGATATTCAATCCAATGTTTATTTGACTTAAACAAATTGAAATAAAATGAGTTGCCTTTACTGGGATTTGAACTCCAGACCTCTCGCTTCCTAAGCGAGCGCGAAAACCCTTCAGCCACGGTGAATTTATATGTGAACGGCCTGAAGAAAACCATATTATTCTAAATTAGGGCTTGTAACGACTTTAACTGTTGTTTAACACAGATGTAAATAATCCTGGAGCTTACTAAAAGCATGTATATTTTTAAAAAATCAAAGGGCTGCAAGTTCTGTGGTATTTTCTGATCTTTGCAATCTAAATCGTACTGTATATCTGTATGTATTTTCCTGTATAAGTTTATTTTTATGTATTATAATTCATTTTGCAAGGCACCAGAGTTTGATACATACGGAATTCTGCATAACTAGAGTTGCATCAAAAAATCATTTATGTTCATTTTTTACGACAGCCACACTTTGTCCTTGCTTATACGACTATACCCCCAGCAGAGCTATTCAAAAAGTGTCTTCTCACGTCTGTAAGAAGACACTTTTAAAAAAAACGTTACTTTCCACGTGGATTAAATACAGTTGAAATATACGGTGTCCTGCTTGGGCCAGTTGAAGGTCTCCTATTGACATGCTATTTTTTTCTAAAGTCTTACCCCTCTTTCTGTATTTTCAAATAAAAAGTGGCATTATTTTACATTCTCGCAAGAAACTTTTCGCACTATACAACGTTGAAATTGTCCCATGCTTATACTTTCACATACTTTAATCCTGGTGCGAATCAAAATGTAAAAGTCTTCGCGATGATTAAAGCAGCACGCCTCCAGATCCATGCTACTTTTCATGAAAATTTTGAAAATGTGTTTGAATGTTAAATATAAAGGGAGCAATTTACACATTATCAATGGCACTTACAGCCCACGTAAATAACCAGAAAGTGGTCAAAATATGCATAGATATGCCTTACTGCGTTAGTAACGCAATAGAAATTAGGGATGTCATCTGGAGCCGAAACAGCCATCCGGATATCCGAATCAAACAAATAGAAATACAGTTGTGAATACTGAAAAAATCAGTTCTTTTTTTAACCGCACATAACTTAGACTCAGCGCTTGATAGTAAAACAAGAGTCTGAATAATGTAGATTTTTTATCTTCAAAAATTACCGTAGTTCTGTAAGAATTCACAATTACAATAGCTCTCTATTTTGTGAATAGTCGAGCTAAAACAAGAGATTTAGTAAATTTTAAATTGTAACAGGCGATATTTTAACTGCCTCAAACAGGACACCATAGAAACTGACGAAAAACTGTAGCGAACCAGATAGCGCAACTCATGGGTAAATTCAGTTCATCGAGAAGTGAATCAAATAAATTTGATGGCCATTTCCAAGAACATTGTAACTGTTCATTTTAGCATTGACAAAACTAACATTTACTGTCCCAGCCCCCCCCCCCCCCCCCTGCGCCACACACACTCACAAATAGTCGGCCATATACAGCTAATTATTGCGTTAAGGATCATTGTGAATAAGGAAACTTACCAAATTTGGGGTCCAAAACGTTATCCATATATCATTGACGCAAACCATGTTCAGAGACAGTTTCAATGTTGAATGACATAAAATAACTCTCTGATAAAGGCAGACATTTTAACAGTGTTTAACATGAATGAAAGTGAATTTTGTCCGATTAAAATAAGTGCACGAAAATTCCGTGCGAATACAATTTGCTTACAAAAGCTACAAGGCCATGCAAATATTTTCTATAGTTTTTTATTTTCAACGTGAACATACATTTAATTTCATTTAGATCTATTTATAATTACATGTGTTTATTAATTTATCTGTTCTTTACACTTAAATGTCGTATAAGTCGGATACAGTTACTCGTTTTTTCTTCAAAACTGTCTTCTTACAGACGTGAAGAAGACAGTTCGCTAGGACAAACAACAATTTATCCTCGGCTTTGCCTCGGACAATTTGTTGTTTATCCTAGCAAACTGTCTTCTTACGTCTGTAAGAAGACACTTTTGAAGAAAAACTCGTACTGTATCCATTACATATCATGGCTACTTCCTTAACAAAGACACTTAAAAAAGAATTAAAAAAAAAAAATTCCCCGACTGGGATTTGAACTCCAGTCCTTTCACTCACTAAGCGAGCGCGTTACCCCTGCACCACGGAGAAGTTATACAAACAATGGCTGAATAACATCAAGTCATTTTAAATTTAGAACTTCCATTGCATTTCGGGTTTGTAATCCTTATTAATTTCGAGGTATTTTGTTCAGGATAAACCTGTTGTTTAAAATTGAAGTAAATAATTTAGCGAAAATCTTCTCACCCAAACAGTCCGACATGTAGAATCTATATATTCCACTACTCGGTTTGTGTAGTATTCGGTAATCGACATCGCTAAAAATAGTATTTTCATTGATAAAATCATATTCATACGCGTAATATGTGATTGTTCATTTATTGACAATTCTATAAGCCAACGCTATTTTTAAACTTTGAATGCGTTGTAATTTGTTGGATACTTGTAACAAAATAAAAATATTTCTTTCTTTTAAATCGCTAGTTTTACGCTGTTTTGAGAACTACTTGTTGTTAGGTTTGTCGTAATCTTCTGTGTCAGAGATTGAATGTCCGCTTTGTATTTACTTATTTTCTATCAGAAAATACAATGAAACAATATTAGAAATCTTCGACCATTCGGGAATTATTTTGCTTGAAAATTAATGCGTCTGTCTTTGACCATCTTAACGCAGTGATCTCCCCTGAATTTTCCGGCGTTAGTGTACATATAAAGGGAAGTAACTGCTTCAAAAAAGTGGACTACTTTCGGCATTTGCAATTAACAGCATTAGACTCTGAAATTTCGCTACCATTATTTGTTTGGTCTGACGACCCAAACAAGTAAAAACTGCATTTTTACTGCCTTCCTGTTTCCCAAGGGTTGGTTCAAGCGAGTAAAATCATTACAAACTTGACAAAATGGCTACGGTGTCTTGAACATTTACACACCTCGCACATATGTGTATACATTGCTTGCAGATACAGAGTTATAGCTGCATTTCAGAAATAATAGGGTAAACGGTTTTGCTGAACAACATTCACTTTCGGATGAAACCTCGATAAAAGTAGATCCTCATTTTGCAGGATTGTCACATTTAGATCAATTTTTATTAAAATATTGTTTGCATAATGGTCAATAAGCTTTGAAAGTTCAAAACTATGCACTTTCAGTTTAAAGAAACATTTCTAAACATGAAAGCAAAACATATGAAAATTACTATTTCATTGATAAAGGCATTGTGTAAACCTACGCTTCAAACTTCGTATCCACGCATGCGCGTGCAAGAATGAATGAATTACGACAGACTCTGTATAAAAATATGTCCAACATCCAAAATAAATATTAAATCAAACAAGTAAACCTTATTTACTCTTAAATTTACACTTGCATATTTTTTTCTATTTTAAACTGTTTTACAAAACGAGCATATACACTACAGATATATGTCTTATTTAGTGGTATGTAACATTGTAAGCGTCTGTATGAATGGAATAAAAGTTAACGTTTTGATAACGTCTTGTCATATAATTGCATATAATAGAACCCTATCAACATGGTGGCATCGGAGGAATATGCAATTATTTGTTGCACACCTGCAGTGTGAAGTATTTCTGCCACTTAACCCATTACTACATGAGCATTTTGTGAAAAATGGCTGTTTTCATTGAAAAGTCTCCCGTTACAAGTTCAAATTGCTATAATACTATAAAAACTGCTTCAACACTAATCAAACTTGGCACAAATGTTGACTGGACCATTGCCATTGAAACAACATGCTCAGGCTGAAATTTTCTGTTACCATGGCAACGAGGGGACATCTCAAAATGCCAAAAATCACTATTTTGCGTTGATTTTTTTCCATCAAAATTGATTTCAAAGTGCTGCAACTTCTCAATGGATTCAGATAGAGTCAAATGCTTTTCAGCGTTGGTTACACGTTACCTTATGATCAATCTTGGGTCATTTATAGCCTCTCACAAGTCAAAATTTTCTTGGTGATGAGGGGGACTCCGCCCCCTTCAAACCCCTCAAACAGAAGGGGGCACACACCCCTTCTGGCAACCCCCTGATGTATCTTTTGGTTGGGGGCCGCGCCGAAAAAGTGGTCACTTTTTAAACAACATTTCTCAAACAAAAACAAGTGTTGGGGCCTAAATAAGGCATTTTTTCACCATTAGAGACAACAAAAAAGGGGGAGGCGTTAAAAGGCGTGTATATCGTGTAACAGTGATATATATCGTCCAAAAGCCATTTTCGGGAAGGGGAAGATTCGTATTCAAAATTTCTCGATTTGAAGATACGTACTCAATATTATTCGAACTAAGGCTTCGAACTCAGTATTATTCGAACTTAGCCTTCGTAATCGGTATTATTCGAACTGACAATCATGGCAGCTACGTTTAGACCCCCTGGACATTTAGATGTTGAAAATGGTAACATATCACATAACTTTATCAAATGGAAGCGCCAAATGGAAATTTACTTGACTGCCAGTGGAAAGGGTTTGCCTAAAATACGAAAGTGAGATTTTTGACGAAAGTGGGCGAAAGTGACTTTTAGAATTTGAATTGTACCGTTTTAATAGAATTTCACAGTATAATTGCTGTTTGTACACTTTCGTATTTTAGGCATACCGCCAGATGAAATGCTGAGAAAGATGAAAAGATACAAGTAAATATCCTATTACACTGTGCTGGACCTAAAGTTATAGAGATTTATGATCAATTTACATGGGCAAATGTAGAAAATACATTTTTAAACTGAAAGTGGACAAAGTATTTGACAAAATAGAAAGCTATTGCAATCCAAGAAAAATCAAAGCACTGAAGGCGCTTAATTTGTTTGGGTCTCAGAATTTCGGGAAGGTGAAGGTTGTGAGATTATAAACCAATTTGTTTTTGTATAGTGCCACCAATGCTTTCCAGTGTTTTAACTGTAGTAAATTGGCTATAAGACTAATTGCAACACTGATAGTCAATTCAATGTTTATTTGACTTCAAAAAATAATATAAAAAATGAGTTGCCTCAACTGGGATTTGAGCTCGAGACCTCTCGATTCATAAGCGAGCGTGCAAACCCCTCGGCCACGGTGAAGATATATGTTAACTGCCCGAAGAAAACCATATTATTCTTAATTAGAGTTTGTAACTCTTATTATTTCGACGCTAAGCACAGATGTAAATAATCATGGAGATTATTGTAAGCATGTATATCTATAAAGACTTAAACAATATTAGAAATCTTCGACCATTCGGGAACTACTTTGCTTGAAAATTAATGCGCCTGTCATTTGACAATCTTTACGCATTGATCTCCCCTGAATTTTTCGGCGTTAGTGTACATATAAAGGGAAGTAACCGCTTCAAAAAAGTGGACTACTTTAGGCATTTGCAATTAACAGCATTCGGCTCTGAAATTTCGCTACCATTATTTGTTTGGTCTGAGGACCCAAACAAATAAAGATGAAGTGCTAGAATCACACAGATTTTGGGTAACAAATCCAGATGAATATACATCATTTGACAGTTTTCTTACAGAGTTTTGAAAGCATGTTGAATCATGTAATTTTGATACACAGAAAGAAAGAATGCATTGAGATTAAATTGTGTTGAGCAGCAATATAAAACAACAAGAACTGCTGTTAAAAAGAAGAAAATCTGGACTTTGAAAAGGCAATCAAAATATGCCGAGCTTACGAACAATCGAATAAGCATGTGAAAGAAGTTCGCAATACAAATGATCAACCAATCCACAAAGTTGAGAAGACATATTTATCTAATTCTTATTCCGGCACCCGTCCTAGTCAACCGCGTCAGTATAAACCACCAGTTGTAAAGAAACAACAACGTCCACATCAGAATCGTCACAATGTAAATATTTAGTCTGGTTCCCGTCGTATTATAAAATTTAGTACGGAAATATTGCCTGTTAATATTGTACTCAACTGAAAAGTGCCTTACGTCAAGTTAAACTCTTAAAATATACAAAAATGGTATCGGGCCCACCGCACTGCATTGCAATCGAATCCACCGCCGTCTACGACGAAATCATTTTTTTTTTGTCATTTATTTTACAAACATGCAATAATAATTTCCCAATTTTCCAAATTATTGTTAATTTGTGAAAGTTTCATTCATTCGATGTGATGCCGTTGTATTATGCTGTTGCATACATTTGTATGGCCGTTGTATTATGCTGTTGCATACATTTGTATGTGTTTTAACCAAAATTAGGCAAAAGTAGCGTCCCCTCATCAAACTGTACAGAAGTGTTTGCATAAACGGCAATTAAGGTGACAACGGAGTCAATTATCACTGAAAATACCTAAAATGAGATTTTTTGCTTAGTAGATTTATCCATCTTTTCTGAACACATTCGTGATTTAATTTTGGAAGCAGTTAGTCCAAAAAATGTGTTTTTAAACGTTTTAAAACGGTACCTGTACCATTTTTATCTGCTATTCGCGTAACCTGTCGATTATCGATAACGCTCCGCCCCCTGTTGAGGCATCAATGAGGGAAATCGGTAGTTCCATATATGCGTGAATTACAGGTCCATACTGGTCCATACTACTCGTAATTCATGTATCGTACAAATACCGAAAATCGTCTACCTTTTATTAAGCTTATTTATAAAATAGGAAATTGTCGGCCAATGTACGTAACATAATGTATGAAACATAAATAGTTAAGCATAGCGGTAAATCGCACGACCACGGGGTTGATTAAAAATATAGTTGCTAAAATATCAATAATGTGTGAAAATAATTTGTCTGTCCCGTTAATCTGATAGATATTACATTGAGTTTATGGACTTTGTACGGATTCAAGGGCTTGCTTTACATTCAACCTCGTTTTCTAACAAAACAACAACAAAAACAGACAACATTTTTTTATGTGAAGGCCTATATGACTTGTGGTAAGGTGTCCCTGACAAATTTCTAAACCATTTTAGGTTGTCTAAGGATGATAAGTTCTCTATGAATCAATAAAAAAGATAATAAAATATATTATCAGTGAATGGTTTGAATAAATTGTTCGCCAGTAAATCGAACACAGTACTAATAAACCTGGGACAGTATAGAATTTATTGTATATCCCAGTAGAAAATGGATCTCTATGCCGTGCTTAGATGCATAGATGATATTCATGATAATAGAAGTAAAGAAGGTCAGATCATAATGATCTAGTGATACCTTTTATTTCTATAAAAAATATCAATTTGGAGGTAAAAAATATATAATATCCCGTTCTTATTTGTACATCTACCATGGACTTTAAAAGACCGTCAGAAGCTCAGTTTTTTTTGTTATTTTAATTTATATTTTAACGGAATTTCATAAACGAATACACAGAGTGACACTGGTATAATATAATAATAATGCTGATGATATTCAAAAGTGAAACAATTAAATACCCCGCTAGCGGTGCGCAAATACGTTCCATTTCCCCCCCCCCCCACCGAGTGCCTCAAATTTTACCGAAAGTCACGTGACATGTGCGACCGATACCAGACGGACGGTAAATCACGTTAAGATTTGAAGAAATTTCTGTTATAAACTGATATTAATCAGCAACTTTTTAATTGGTCAGATGTCACTGGGTCATAAAATGTTGTTAGAGTATGTTACCGCAATTTGTGACCCTCTCTGGTGCGATATTTGTGTATTATGCAGTTATTAAGCGTGAAACGTAGGGGTCCGAGAGAGAACAGCCGATTTATGACACTTCGTTTGATGCGGGTCGGACTAACTTTGAATCGGCATAACTTTTTTAATAATCAAGCAATTAACATGCGGTTTAAAGCACATGAAAAGGAATTCATTTACGGAGGAAACCGTGTCAGGGATTTTTGTTTGCTCTATCAGCGGCTTAATTATCTTTAATTACGTAATATGTATGGTGAAAAAAGTCGCATAAAATGTTTGACGTTACGTAATATTTTTTTGAGAAAAGATAGAAAAAATTTGAGACATGGTTCCCCAGATATTATAAGTATGTTTATTTTCCAAAAGTTTGATGACAAAAAAATAAAAAAAATGACTTTGATATGACGATTTAAAATTTTTGGATTTTTATTAAAAATCAATCATTTACAAAGGCATTCTTTTCAAATATGTTATTTTTTATGAAGATCAACGACATTTAATGCACAAAGATGAAATAAATAACAATTATTACTAAAATAAGTTGGTTTAAATGACATTTATGTGAGTACCACGAAAAGTGTCTGTTGTCACCTTAATTGCACCGTGTGCGTGTAATAGGTTTAAAGAGTACATATGTGGGCTCCAGTCTCACTAAGTTTTTCCAGTAAAACATTAAAACATAAAACAAAATTCAGTCATATACTTACTGACAACAGCAAACGGCCATATTTTATCCACCGCTTCTGCGACGAATACTCCACCGCCGCAGCGCTGAACCCACCGCTTCTGCGAAAGCTATGACCAGTGTGATAATAGATTATTGACATTGCCAGCTAGAAAGTTCAGCTGAGTGAGTGAGTCAGTACAGCCCATATACATATATAATCTGAGTCAGGTTTGATTCCGTTCAAACTGCACATTTTTTCTCTCACCCTGTGATATTTTCACCCTGATACTTTTAGGGTCCTATATAAGTCTATGATGGTACATAACTCAATCATAAGTCAATTCACTTTGTTAGTTAAGTGTTCCAATGAAAAAGGACAAATTTCAATATGCTAGGGGTTATGTCAATGCATAGAACTATGAGACTGAATATGTTTAAGCTGTAGAGCTGTATGGTATTCCAAGGGTTCTGGATTTTTTGGTAGTGCTGAGGTATGGTATTCTGAGTGTCTCTGGTTTGAGTTTTAGTCAGGCTGCATTTTATTTTCTCACTCTTTGATATTGATAAATATTTTCAGCTCATTATTGGCTGGACTGCATATATTTATGATTTATTTGTATTAAATCAATATTGTAAATATTTAATTATTGTCTATATATGTGACTTTATTTTTGATAAGGCATTGTAACAGTACTACTTCTTAATTTGACCTCTTTTGTATGAGGGGGAGAAGCCCTTAATTAACTCCTTACCAGTAAGTTTTATTTTGCACAATAATGATAGCTTGAAAGGATTTAGATTAATAAAATACTACATGAATCATTTTTTTCGTATTTGATTGTAAAATATTTATGGATTGTCAAAAACCTATATTGAGTTCTCCTCGGTGACATTAAACAGTCCAAACTGGCCATACATGTAGGAACTTGCAGACCATGAGACAGGGTGGTCTGTACCAAAACAGACCCGATATCGAGACAGGGTGAACAGGACAGGCAGTGATGTTCAGATCCCCACTCAGAAAGGAAGTACACTCCAGATCCTGGTCTTCAATTACTTCATTTGCTTACTTGGGGTAAAGGTACCGGAAACAATAGTATGGTATCACAAAAAGCACAGACTGTAATAAAAGTCAATCCAAAAAAGATACTATAAACTGAATTCATAGATTATATAAAAGAAATTTATTGGCGTCCGCGCCGAAGCGCGGCGCCTATTGGAATGAAATGAGATTTTGTGAAAGGGCGACAGCAACTTCTCGAGCCTTTTATAGTTGCCAATAATAAAAGCCGATCATTCCGATCGGTATGAGGGTGCTTGATTGTTAATTAGTCGCGATATGTACAATGAATGGCGAACTGGAGAATTTCGCAATGCAAACATTTTCAAATGAAATAACCTTTTCCGTCAATAAATCGCGCTCTTCGGGGTATTTTTGCTTATCATTTTGTAGTACACAGTGGGTTATTATGGTATGTTATTCCGAAAGCTGTTAATAGAATGATGAGTTGATGACCTTAATATTCCGAAAATCTATTTATAGAGGGATGTACTCCTAGGTAATTCCCGGTCTCTCCCGGGATTTACTAATGACCGGCTTTCAAAATGAATGTTTGTCACTTAGTTTGGTTACAATAATTAATAAACACAGATCAACTCTCGAATTGATTGATTATTATTATACATAAACATACAATTCGAAAAAAAAAACCAACAACACAAATCGCATGTTATATTTTATCTATATGAGATAAAAACAATAAATATGTACAATAATTGAGAAAAAATGTACATTTTTATGGCATTAATATGACACTATCAACTTTAAAACATTTTATATAATTTGTTATTCGTGTTTAGTAAAGATTCCGAGGAATTATTCAAAGTTACAAATCAGATTTTATGAATTATTCAATTGATTGATAATTTAAAAAATGATAAAGAAAAATACAAATGTACATGTATATGGTTTAAGAATAAACAATATTATAAATTGAAAGATTAACCATGATTTACTGACTTTTTCCAGTTAAGTTTTGACTTATAATCGTCGATCATTATGACAATTGAATTCTTAAAATAGTAGTAAACGTAAAAACTCAGTATTAAAATAGCGCATAAAACACACACAAAAAAAGAAAAGAAAACAATATTCATAAAATATGTATTTTTTTTTATTAAAATAGAAATTACATTTATTGTATAATAATTAATTATGCTCAACATAATCAACATGGTAATATAACAAGTGTCATATTGTTACTTAGTGTGAACAGATACCTTAAGAGGGGGTCCTCGTTAATAGCAATAACATAATAAGGGACAATTACACAAGTATGGTGTTGATCATGCGTTAAACATATGGATTATAAACGATTGTATACATGTATATCCGTTGCTATTAATAACCACGATCATAAAGAAATAACAAGTAATATTCTAATTTCTAGCATGCCGATCAAAGTTATAAATAATGAACATTGTCTTTCGTCCGTTCATTCAAAAGTGATATAGGGCCTACAATTCTGGTAAAACTCAATGAACCATTGAAAAGTTTATAAGAATATCTTGTCATCATATATCTACTAGTTCATCTGCACCTGCTGTTTGGACGCCCTTTGATGCTTTGCATCAATGCTTTTCTTGTTAATTCTTTATAGTAAACATAAAAAAAAGATATTGGGTATTTAATTTTGATATATAGCATATTAACACATATAAAGTGCATTATGCCATATAAATTTCAACTTAATGCTTAAATACTTTCTGATGCACTCGGTAAATCCACATGCTTTAAACATGATTTACTAATCTTTGGATTCCAACACTCCTCCCCACCTAGCTCCAATGAGATCCACTAGGTTGACCATACAACGTTCCTTACCTCATATTGTTTGATTACAGTTTGGAATGAAAAAATGAAAGTATATTCTAAATATTATAAAGCTTTTATAAAATTCCACAAGGCTTTCAAGAGTGGACACATCAACAATGTAATTGTCATTTTATTTTTTGAAAATGTGTTGGACTGCTGGTCTGATGCATGTAGATGCTGTGTTGGCATATAGCGATTCCCCTCTTTGTATGTGTGTGTGTGTGTGTGTGTGTGTGTGCGTGCGTGCGTGCGTGCGTGCGTGCGTGCGTGTGTGTGTGTGTTATATAGATTATATAGTTAACTTAAAAAATCTTCTTGTGAAAAACCACTAGTCCAATTTCAACCAAACTTAGCAGGATTGTTCCTTGGGTGAAGGGCTTCCAAAGTTGTTCAAAGAATTTCATTCCATGCAGAAATCTGGTTGCCATGGCAACCAAAAGGAATTATAAGAATAAATTTAAAAAATCTTCTTGTAAAGACCCAAAAGGCCAAGGGCTTAGATATTTTGCATAATGCATTGTCTGGTAGACCTCTAACAAGATTGTTCAAATTATAGCCCTGGGGTCAAAATTGGCCCCGCCCCGGGGGTCATTGATTTTCACTATGTACATATAGTAAAAACTTAAAATACCTTCTTGTAAAAACCCAAAAGGCCTAGAGCTTAAATATTTTGCATAAGGCATCATCTTTTAGACCCTTACCAAGATTGTTCAAATTATAGCCCTTGGGTCAAAATTAGCCCCGCCCCTGGGAGCCATAGGTTTATCATATATGTATATAGTTAAAACTTAAAAAATCATCTTCTCTAAATTTACAAAGGATAGAGTTAAGATATTTTGCATGAAACATTGTGTACTGAATCTCTAGCAAGATTGTTCAAGCCCTGGGGTCAAAATTGGTTCCGCCCCGGGGATCATTGATTTTCACTATGTACATATAGTAAAAACTTAAAATACCTTCTTGTAAAAACCCAAAAGGCCTAGAGCTTAGATATTTTGCATAAGGCATCATCTGGTAGACCCTTACCAATATTTTCAAATTATAGCCCTTGGGTCAAAATCGGCCCCGCCCCGTGGTCATTGATTTTCACTATATGTACATATATGTTAAATAATATCATCTAAAGGTACTCTACCAAAGCCTCTTGTGTCAAAATTAGCCCCGCCCCTGGGAGCCATAGGTTTATCATATATGTATATAGTTAAAACTTAAAAAATCATCTTCTCTAAATTTACAAAGGATAGAGTTAAGATATTTTGCATGAAACATTGTGTACTGAATCTCTAGCAAGATTGTTCAAGCCCTGGGGTCAAAATTGGTTCCGCCCCGGGGGTCATTGATTTTCATTATGTACATAATTATAGTGAAAAAAAAATTAAATTTGTCTGAAGGTTCAAGGCATAGAGCTTTGATATATAATATCATCTATAGGTCCTCGACCAAAGTTGTTCAAATGTAAAAAATTTGCCCTGCCCAGGGGGCAATGATTCTCATTTTGTACACGTAGTAAAAACAGAAAATAAAACAAATGTTTTCTGAATGGGAGAAAGCTATAGCTTAGATATTTGACTCGAAATGTTGTTTGGTGGACCTGTATCAAGATTGTTATTAATCCCTTGGGTCAAAATTATGCCTTGCCCAAGGGGACAGTGGCCTACTTTCTTGTCCTTTGATGTACAGCAATGACATTTTGACCATGTGCACAGTTTTAGATGTAAAATTGAACTTTGACCTAGATTTTGATGATGTGACCTACTTTCTTGTCCTTTGATGTACAGCTATGAAATTTGAACCATGCGGTGGCATAGCATTTTTCTCAAATGCAATCTTGTTTTAAACTGTTTATAAATTTTGATTTTTTTTTTGTACAAATGTACAGCCATATATATATGTGAACACACAGCTGCTTCAAAGAAGCAGTTGACACTGTGTATAAATCTTTTTGATTTTTGTTTGTTTGTTTGTTTTGTATGTATGTATACCATACCTTCGACGTATAACGCATCTAAAGAAAGCAACCCTAAGTCTTCGGATATACAATACAATACGAACAGAACATTATTTTATTTTGACATGTACAATGTACATAATCATACTAAGTGTGATGATACATTGATAGAAATGCATAAACAATACAACTTCAATACTAATTTTTAAAGATTTTTAAAATAAACTTTGAAGACAATGTCACGTTACATTTTAATGACGTTATATACAGTATAGTGCGAGCTTCAGAAATTATACTAGAACCTTATTTCAAATCAACAAAAAATGATATTATAGTGTTGAGGATAAATTGTTTTAAACGTAATAAAATATACATGTTATAATATGACCATAATTACAAGTGAACATTTTGGATTTGTAACGAAATACAAAATGAAAGACAAGATATAAGTTCATTGCGTCATCTTTAAGATGCAGAATATTTCGGTCTTGACATGTCATACATGTATGTGTGTGATGAAATAGAGGAGTACACTATCTAAGAGTAGGTGTTCAAGTTCAAAATAAAAATCAATAAAATTTGGATTCGAGATAAATATACAATGATAGAAAAAAGTAAAATTATCTCTTCTATGAAATGCAAAATATATTATATATATACATATACATATATATATATATATATATATATATATATATATATATATATATATATATATATATATATATATATATATATATATATATATATATATATATACACATATATACATATATATATATATATATAGTATATTTATATATACAAAATATATAGACAAAACTAATGTGACAAGACAGACAGATTAATTTTATAAAAAGGAAACATTAAGATTTTGTTCAAACATTTCTTTGTTTGCTTTTAGAGAAAGTAAAAAGTCGAGCGTTTTTCCCCGCCCGGCGGTGGCTCTTGTTACACTCTAGAGGCTACTGTTTGAAACTAAATATCTTGGAATTTTGTTAGAAGGTTTTTTAAGATGATAATAGCTGATTTTCCAATATTTTTAGCTCAAGTTCCAATATGTGTTATCTGGGGTCAACAACCCAAAAATAAAAAAAACACTTTTAAAGACTTTAAGAGGCTACTGTTAAGACTATAAATGTCTTGGAATTTTGTCAGAAGGTTTTTTAGATGATTTCTAGTTTTAAGTTTCAATGTAGGTCACCTGGGGTCAAAAACTAGGTCACAAAACCAGATATGGAACTGTTTTACTTTAAATATCTGGAACTTTGTCAGAAGGCTTGTTAAGATGGTTCGATCCTTACTTACGTGCCGTGATTTAGCAAAAGAAATACACTGGCAATAACAAAAGTTATCTCTAAAAAGAACTCTGTGACATCTTCAGAGTTATCACAAGAACTCCAGAACATTTGAAAAATCGGGTATAAATCTGTTAGCCGGTGCTTTATGTTTGCAATTTTGCATTATAATTAGATAATTATTTATGGCAAGGATGAAGACCAGAAATAAGCAGGTCAATACTTGTGAATTGCCAAATAATTTGGAAATTTTACTTAAAACTACCAGATTTTAAGCAAGAGGCGATGAAAAATGGCCTATGAATTAGTTCTTGACACAAGATGTAAGACAAGCTTAAGGAACTGTTAAAACGAAGGATGGAGTTCTTATGATAACTTGTGATAAACTGTCACGGAGTTCGTCGGGAAACATCTGTATATACTACAAAAACACTCGCCGCTCACTCACTCAATCGTCCAATGAAATGTTTGGTAGTCGAGGAGCCGCCACTTCAAATGAATTCAAAAGGAAATCGGGGAGAGACAGTCTTTGTATTTTCCTTTTTTGAACATTCAGTGTCTTGTATCAAAAAACGTAAACGAATTAAAACAAACGGAATTTATGATTATTTATTTTTTTAAGAAAATGATTTTGCATTTTGACGGAGGCTAGCTTGGTCAGATGAATAGATATGTGGAACTATTCTGGTTTTATAAATTATTCTTTACACGCATTGTTAAATCACCAAAAAACCGTGAAGATTTATGGTGGTTTAAATTTTCAAAACTGTTGTCTATGTTACATTATTCCAGATGGTAGCTGCGAGATACCGGAGTTTTTATTTGTCAAATGACAGGCGCATTAATTTTCAAGCAAAGTAGTTACCCGAATGGTCGAAAATTTCTAATATTGTTTCATTCTTATACATATACATGCTTACAGTAAGCTCCATGATTATTTACATCTGTGTTTAGCGTCGAAATAATAAGTTACAAACCCTAATTTAGAATAATATGGTTGACTTACACATACAT